>NC_062281.1:58016389-58253889 GCF_902655055.1 Lutra lutra
TTAATAATTTTGGCCAGATGCTGAATGGACCTTGCAACGTATCACCCCAATATTTCTTTTAATGAAGTAGATCTTATCTTTTTATTTTATCTTAATAGAGCCAGATATAACTTTCAAAAATGTAACATTATTGCTATGTGAAAAAAAATTACGAAAACCAAAGAATCCATCACAGATAAAAGCAGTAGAATACATTTTGTTGCAATACTCCGACATAATTTTACAGGAAATTGCCTATCAATTTCTTCTCAATAAGCTACCCATTAATCAGAAACTGAATCAAATAGATAATAAGTCTTCCATACAATCAAATTTACATTTCATTCCAAAAGCAACAATAGCAAAACCATCTGGATCCTTACAGCTAATAATATGTTAACTTATATTAACTGATTTTTAACATTTGTAGCTATTGACTCTGACCATGGCAATGTTCACCAGTGAATTTTGATGGAGTCACTTAAGTCTGTACAGTTAAAAAGTTATTTAGATCAGTGTACACAGTGACACTGAATTTGATGCTAAGTGATTTCATTGTCATCAATGTCAAACAAGATCTTTCTTTTATCAATGTGACCCACTTAGGAAATTTACACTAAAGTTTTTTAAGTCCCAGTAAAAAGACCACAAAGACAACCATTTAACTTAAACCACAGAATTCATTTCAAAATGACTGCGTAACAAGCAAACTCACTATAAAAACTGCTTCACCATTTAAGCTGTTTTCTTTTTAGTTTTTACCAATTTCTATTCTCTACTGCCAAGCATTCTATTTTTCAAAAATCACCAAAGTCCTCAAAAATCCCAAAGAGAAAAACTAATATAATTTTAATGCTAAATTCAGAACAATACATACCTGCTGGTCTGCTTAGAATATGTGTACACATTTTTTGGTATTCTCACTAATTCACAAGATCAGTGACTTTGATCATGTAAATCCCTTTTTCGGAACTAATGGACAATATGCAGAAAAAGAACTTTTATTGCTCGTTCTGCCTTGCTTTCCTCCTGCAGTCACTGCTGCCTAAACTCAGCTCCGCTAAATGACCAAACCCACCTACAAGGAGCCTGGCTAATGAAAGGGGGTACTTTCTGAACAATAGAAGAATTCCTTTGCATTCAGAAAGCAGAGTTCCCATTAGAACCCAAAATCAGAGAGGCCAGTTTAACCTCTTTTTTTTTTTTTTAATTGAGATTGTCCCAGCCCTCCTCTACGGTCCAGTGAGACAGTGCTTGTGAAATGATTAAAAAGAACGTGATCTGATCAAGAGGACAGAATAATGGGAAAGGAATGCTAGGTTAGCCACTCTGCAAAGTGCTGGGAAAGAAGACCAATGTGCCCCTTAGCCTATTGTTTTTATTCTCCTCTGCTCTTCAGCCAACCTCCTCACACTTTGAGTCTTTATTTACTCCATTTTAATGGGTTAAAAGTTATCCACTTACAACAGAATTTGGTAACAAGTTACAAATCCAAAAAAAAAAAGAAAAAAGAAAAAAGATAGGAAAAAGAAACAAAAAAAAAAAAAAAAAAAGGAAGGAAGAAAGAAAGAAAGAAAAATCCTTGAATTATATCAAGTTTCCAAAAGGTCATCACTGTCTCTGCTGTGGCCTTTTCCCCATTCCAAATCCTCTATCAATATGTCATAGTGAGTTAGGCAAAGACAAAAGAGAGGCGCAGTGTGAAAACGGCACATATATCTAATCCTGACAAAGCAATGAATAGACCTTCACAAGTATAATTATACTTGTTTATTTGTTGCCACGTACAGAGAACTGATGAAAAAAATCCATCAAAGTGGTATTATGCAGACACCAAGAGCTTCTTTTCTTTGGTTGCTAAAGCCACATTGAGGCTTAAATTCCTTATTGTTAAATTCAGAAGAAAGAAAAAAAAAAGATTTTTGGCTGGACTTTTTTTTTTTCTTTTGCATCAGTTGCTGACAGATCTTTTGTGTACTAGGCTGTATTAGCTCCCACCGCTACCTCATTTTTACCCATGTTGGAATTCATAATTACAAACTACTGTACAGAAGCTTTTAAAAGGGTGTGGTGTGCTGACCAGAAGAGGGTAGTGAAATTGCCCTTTTCTCATAGTCTGTCTTTTGATATATCAAAACACAGGTATAGTACCTGTGCAGAAACACCATTTACGTCAGAATACATCTTTGATCTCGGTCTTTTAAGTTGGTGCTGGTGGTTTTCTTTAGTCAGCTTTCTCTACAACTTGCTTATTTTAGTATAGGTTTAGTATTTCATAAAAGATTACATAACTTCTTTCCCATTGCAGTTTTAAAAACATTAAGTTAGCAAGAAGGAAGGTAAAGACAAGGATATCAAAGGATAAGAAATATTAAGTAAAAAGATTTCAAATCCAACAATTAAGAAGCCATTATGTTCCAATAGACACTAAATCAAATAACTTAACAAAAGCACATTTTTAGGGATGGGGGGAGCCAAATAAGCTTTTTTTTTTTTTTTCCTTGCAGGATAGAAATATATCAAAGTAAAAGCAATCTGCATAGTTAATGTTTGTGAGCTTTACAATTTAAAACAGAAAAGCTGTAATTTTTCTTTGCTGGCAATCTGGAAACACTCTGGAGTTAATTACAGCTGATTCGGAGTGAACCACACAAACAAAGACCAGTCTATGTCCAGACAATTATACTGCATTAACCAGCTTAGAGCTTCCTGCTGATGTTTCAGGGCTCTTCTGTTACACCCTTCTACCTTCCCAGCACGAGAGAAAATGCTTCTGCAAGAAGGAATTAATGAAGAGAACTGCAAAAGAATGTGTGACGACCTCTCCTGACACGGCAAAAACTTTCCACCCATGTCACGACAAAGGGGAGAAGGTAATTAAGTTTGAATAGAAGGATGTAACCAAATATATGAAGCATTTAAAATAAGCAATTTTTTAAAGAAGGAAACTTTACAAAAAAAAATGAGTGTGCAAGTCAACTAAGTCATTTCCCCTTATTTTCCTCATTAAAATCTAAATTAGCTATTCAATGCAGATTTATTTCCTACTCTATAAACAGCACCTTTGAGATTGACGCTTCGTGGTCTTCTCCCTTGCTTCTCTCTCTCTCTTCCTCTCCTCCTCTTCCCTCTCATTTTCTCTTATTCCCTCTCACATCTCTAGCCCTACATGGACTTTCTGTGACAATTACGTATCATTAAACATATGTGTTGGAGAACTAAAGAGAAAAGGTACAGTTTGCCAGTTCTTAATTTGTATGGTTGTGGGAAACAGGAATTTTACTCAGTTTCCTTCACAACTTTAATCAAACTCCAGCGACTTTTCCTTAGAGAGAAATCAATAATCTCTCCTTAACCAAATTACACCATTATATGACTCATTTTATTTGTTTGCTTCAGGAAAATTTCATAATCAGTGAGCAAGATGGACTCAATACTTTAGTTATACTCTGTAAACAAACTTTGGTACTTCTAACCAATCTAGTTGATTTCTAATTTTCTTATTCATTCTAATTGAAAATGAATAGTTTGCATTGGTGTGAGACAAGGACATGAACTATAATTATGTTCAGTGCCTCTTTCTGATTCTTTCTTTGATACTATTTTGCTAGTATTCCAGCTGACATTGGGGCTTTGTAGTGATTGCTTCATTAAAGGGTAAGGATGTCCTAATCAGCTAAAGCATTACTAGGAAGCTGTTGTTTGCCAATACTATGAGAATATACTGGCTTTTTTTCCTCTCTTTATAGAAGAAAAAAGGTACAACTGAATGCCAGTTACCCAGCCACACTTAAGTATTAATCATCTTCCCTTTGTCTCAAACATGCAAAGTAGGATTAGAGTTAAATGACTATATGATCTTTTTCATTTTTCTTCCCTAAATAAATGTTAATCTACAAATCAATCATGTGTTATATTAAAATACATATAAATATACTTTCTGAGAATACTAAAAGGTTGTGTAAATTACACTCAATTTTGCAAAGCATCTCAATAATGGACAGAATCATTTTCCCTTCTCAGACTCCTCTCCCTTAATCGCTACTATATTTGAAAGTTTAAGTCAATGACACTTCTAAAAATAAAGCTCAAACATGGACCCCTGTAGTTTTCCTTGGAAAAACATGGACTGTATCAATCATTTCAAGGATTTTTAATCATATTTGTCATGTTTCTTTATGTTTGTATTTCTAGTCTTTAAAATGTAATTGATTAATCTCTCTGGTTTACACACAATCTAAGACTGTTTACTTGATAATGATTTTGAATTATCACCTAGTAACATTTAAAAAACTTAATTGGTTTTATAAAGGTATATATAACCGCAGAATATTTGGCTTCAAAAAGATTTACCATTCTGCACACATATTTATCTCACATACAGTGTGAAGACAATGTATTCTAAGATGTACATGTATTTTTTCCTTCTTTATCTATTGTATAAAATCAACCATTGAACTACTGGTTCAAATACTTAAAAGGGAAAACAATTGGCTAATTATCTGTATTTCATGATTCCCACCAATAGGATCTCATAACCAATGTAGCAGTAAGTGTAAAAGTGTGAGTATGTCCTTACCTTAAAAAAAAAAAAAATGTCATTCTTTGCAGGCTAAACCTACCATAATTATCTTCATAAAGCTAATTACAGGTCAGGAATTCCAGCAAACATTCCTACTCCCTGAGCAATGATTTCAATGATTTCACCCAATTTCAAAAGAGTTTTAATGAAGAAAGCTATATGAACAAATTTTTAAATCACTACTAAGTACCTCTTATTATACAATACTCTTAGAATCTACAAAATACATCTCTTTTTATATCCCATGTAAATATTTTAAGTCATTTTATATTAAAAACCACATAGGACTAACATAATAGAGAACACAAGTGGAATGCCAAGTTTTCTTCTGGATGAAATATTGGCAAATTTCTGTTTGATCACTAAGATTAGTTGGTTATTTTATTTCTGTTATGAAGAGCCTTGTGTGTGTGTGTGTGTGTGTGTGTATGTGTTTGGCCTGAAAGTTAATTTGACTGCTGTCCATAAGTGAAGTGAGCAATTCAGTAATTAACTTTTGTGTTTTAAATGTATGAACTTTAATTAGATTTCATTATAAACAAACAAACGTCAACCATAATTATAAGCTCCTTGGTTTACCCACATATTATCCCTTTTCAAACAAACTTGATGTCAGACAAATTAAAATCAAGCAGCTAGCAATTTTGAGTTGAATTTTACATGATCTGCTGGTAACCTGATTACTTTAACTTCAATATCATTACAGGAAAAGTATTTCAGGAAAAATAATGACAAGAATTCCAACAGGAGACAAGCTTAATTGTATTGATTCAAAAGATGCATGTTCATAGGAACCATGTTGAAGGAATAATGTTATCTCAAATCTACAGTTTCTATTAAAATGAAATTGTCCAGCATGAAAGAGGCAATTAAGATTAGTGTCTGCAGAACTAGAGATACTAAACTAACTAAATAATTATCTGGGCCCAATTATCTTATACTTTAAGTAGCAAAATACCAGTGTGGAGCAACTATAAGGCATGAGGTTTGCAGGTTTATTTACTGACTGGTGTATCTATTAGGACCAAGAACAAGTGGAGCTGTCAGGACATAATGAAGGTAAATGATTAGTTAGCACCAAGCCTGAACTCTTCTTCAATGCAATAAGAGTTAATTAAAGTTTACCACCAAACATCAACCAAAGCAGGATGTTGATCAGGTTTCAGCATTAAGTGCAAACAGACAATAGTTAGCAGCAATTAGTACAGCTATCAAATGACATGCAATGATAATTATACATTTAAAACAGCTAAAGAGCTGGGGGAAAAAACTAATCAGCTTCTTTGACGACAAATACTTTTCAAAGGGCAGGAAACAGGTATCAGATTATTTCACTTTAACACTGTAAATCAATAGAATTAAACAAGAAAAGGTTGTATGGGTACATTATCTGAAAGAGAACAGTTCACTGGCTTCAAAATGAAATAAATCTGCTAGTATTGGTCTATCAAAGATAAGAACTTCTGTAGCTAAAGAAAATAAGTTACTTTTCAATTAAAGTTTCAGAATGAAGTCTGTGTAAAGAAAGTTTAGCTTCTTAGTTTTGTGTAAATCCAACAATGCAACAAGTATTTCACTATCATTATTGTTATTTAAATGATTAACTTCCACTCTAAAATACTATCAAAAGTACTTTATGCCTGAATCTTACCTTTGTGTACTCAAATATTATCTTCCCCCAAAGCTTTTGGATGATAGATCTAACAACTTTTATAATGCAGCCAAATTTAAACAAAAAGCCATATATGCATATTTAGCCATTCAAATCTATGGCTTCAATCCTGCTGAAATCAATGAGCTTGCATGTAACACATCCCTTAAAACAATTTGATAAGTCACCTCATTCTTTTCCATAGTTTCCGGCCTGCATGTTAGAGCATAACTCTAGAAATGTACCCATCCTCATGACCCCACCTCTCCATCTTTCCAACTAACCCTGTTATGCTAAGGATTTGTACACAGTGCTGGCTAATCCTAATATTTCCCTGGAGCTAAATCTAAGCCATGGCTGACTCCCAGCACAAAAATGTCTCTCTCCAAAAGCCCTTTCGCCCCCTTCAGCACTCATACACTCATTGGTCCTGACATTTTCACTTCAGCCATGACAAATGAGCTGATGACTCTGATGTGATTGCATGGGAGGATGGCTTTATCTAAAGATATATCATTAACTCTCATCACCATCTCCTAATATGGCTCTTCTGGGTTAATGTGTTGTGAAAATCTGAGGAAATTTTTGTGTAAATATATGCACTTTTAGTAGTAAGAGACCAACTTCATCAAAAGGAGAAAAGGGAAGGCAAAGTGGACAGGATGCGGGGAGGGGGGGATGACAAGCATTAACTAAATGTGGCTCTGGGGATTTAAGTAACTCTACTCAACCTCTGCCCCAGTGCAAACCAGCCAGCTGACTGTCTCTTAAAGGTCCCGTCTCCTCAACGTGGGCGTCTGGAGCGGAGCATAATTGGTGAAGTGGCCCAGATAAAGCTTTTCAGATAAGTATGGCTTATCAATCGGGCAAGCCCACTTTTTTTTTTCATCCCAGTGTAGTACATATTTTATTTTTAAACCCTTCATTTCCTATATTATTAAATGTCTCTAAATTCATTTTAATGAGGAAAAGGATCATCAAAACCCATTTTACTCCAAGATCATTGCATTCTCCAATCAGAAGGAAGCAATATTTTTTCCAACTATTACTAAATGTGAATCTTCTCAGACTTCAAAGGAGAAGGGAAAAGGAAGCCTTTCCATTTAGCATGAATATCGCAACCCTTTAGGTTAAGTTAGAACCTAAGTTCCAGTTACATAGTTCTTGTTATGTATACTATGGAGTTTACAGAGTAGATACTTGTTATAACCTATTCTCTCGTTTCCTCTGAGAACACACAGCCAATCAGAGTCAACAGTAGCATAACAGACCTCAGGAAAAGAGGTCAGGCTTTGAGGTAAAGTGCTATTCACTCTTGGACCATGCAAGGAGCTCTTTATTCCTGTTCTTATTGGCATCAGTCCCCCTTACTAGAGCAAGAACAAAGCCAAGTGCTCGTGTGAGGTTTATGAATAAATCAGAGGTGAGCCACTGTAAGTGCTGCCCATGATTTCCTTGTTGACAGTGAGCACTTAAACAGGCTTCTATGACTAGCGACTTCTGGCAAACCATAATGATTCCTAATCTGCACCCTGCTTCATTTCAAGAACTAAATGACCCACCCCATTTTTTTCTGCAAGTTTTCACCTTTCAAGCAATTCTTGTCTATCTCAAGCAGCTTAACATTACAATCCCAGAACAGTCAGCTTGTGCTGTGGTCATCACAGAAATGGTACCAACTGAAAAATCTTCCTTTGCTTGGAAAAATTCCACCAAAAAAAAAAAAAAAATCTCCAGCATTGCAGAAATTATTCTCATATTAATATTATAGGATCTTTGGATATGGGAGCAGCTAAGCCAACTGAGGTAAAAAATGCTAAATAATTTGCTAAAGGGCACATACACGTTAGAGCTGAACAACTAGGTGCTGTAGTTATGTGATATTTCCCAGAAATTTCTCTGAGTTGCAGTTTCCTTATGGGTTAAACGAGATGATTATGCTATATCCCTTCTGACTACAGCGATCTATGGTTCTAATATAAAAACCCATTTAGATTGCACTGAAGATAGTTTTCCCTATGGAGTTTTCCAAGACAAACCCAGATGTTTTTAAGGCTGTATATTTCTTTTCAGTACCTAGATTTCAAGAATAGAGGAAGATTTCGGTAGAATAGTAAATTGAAGTTTTTTTTTTTTTTTTTTTAGATTTGATTTATTTATTTGTCAGAGAGAGAGCGCGCGCACAAGTAGGCAGAGTGGCAGGCAGAGGCAGAGAGAGAAGCAGGCTCCCTGCTGAGCAAGGAATCCGATGCAGGACTCGATCCCCGGACCCTGGGATCATGACCTGAGCCGAAGGCAGTGGCTTAACCCACTGAGCCACTCAGGTGTCCCTAAATTGAAGTCTTCTACTTATATTTTTAGTTAACTATTATTCATTTTTTCATTCATTCAACAGATATTTTGTTGAGCACCAAAGATTTGCCAATAACATCTGTCACAATACAGTGATTAAACAGATACGGTTGCTGCCCTCATGGAGGCTGAAGTTTATTTGAAGAAACACTTAAACAAGCATCGTGAAAAATGCTTAGATGCCAACTGTTTTTCTTTCATTGAAATATATCATTAGCCTATCAGTATTCAATAAATGCTTTGCTTTACATCAGTATATTTCAAGTGAATTGTCAAGTCACAGGCCACTCATAAATGACCAGAACATGGGCGAGGCACACACTTTTATTTTTAGGAAAATTTTAACAAAGATTATGAACCACACATATTAAGCAAAAATGAAATACGAAGCTGCAAAGTTACAATCTAAGTACACTTACATTTCCCATAAAAATACAAATAGTTTTAAATGTGCATCTTACATGTATCACAATGGGAAATTATTACAAATTTTAAAAAAGAAGATCCATAACAGAAATAATTCATTTCTAGGTAGTCCAAAAATTGTATTATAAATTTATTAACCTTTGTCATGAATCTTATCTTTGAACTTGGGTACTCCTCCCATGAATAATGCATTATTATAAAAAAAAAAGGATT
The DNA here is from genome assembly GCF_902655055.1 of Lutra lutra. NCBI lineage: Eukaryota > Metazoa > Chordata > Mammalia > Carnivora > Mustelidae > Lutra > Lutra lutra. The sequence goes on from NC_062281.1 coordinate 58,025,593, forward strand.
GTGATCTCCTCCAAGAGATAAGCCAAGGAGTCTCATAAATTGGCTATAAAATCCCTCAAGAAAACTTAAAGGTTGTACAGCATTACTGGATTATTAATAACTGGATCTCCTCTCTAAGTTGGTATAAATCTTGATCAACAGGGTGCCATGTAACAGTATCCATACTCCTTTTGTTGTGTATCAAAATATCATAATACCAAAAATCTGGAAAGGTATTTCTATTGCATCTAATCCAGTTTGGGGAAATCCTCTAATTCTAAGGCTTTCAAACAGGCTAGGTCAACAAGACTTAAGTAAGCGTTGTGGTATCGTCTATGATTGCATATAATGGACAGTCTGGAATCTGGAGTTCATGTAGTTAGACCAAGTTCTGAATTATTTAAGAACTATTCCTGTTCTAATTTGCTTCTTAGAAAAAGACCCAGAAATGCATTAAACTTCTAAAAGCCCTTGAAACCAAAACAACCCACGATGATGGAGGGGCAGATAATGAGGGAAGGACTAGCCACAAAGATGCCATCCAGGTATGTCAATAAGAATATACCTTCTTTGCAAACACATTTCCTAATTTCTGTTTCTGTTGTAAGAGAGAGAGGCATCCCTATTCAAAAGATCTATGTTGACTTGCTTGACCAAATGCTCTTTAGTTGGGTACTACATAAACCAGCTACTGAAAATAAGGAAAAAGGGGACACAGGGTATCAGGCCCTGTAATATTTACTTATTTTAATGTTCACAACACTTTAGTGTTATGTAATCTCTACAACAACTTTAAAATACAAATTAGGAAACTGAAGCTTACAAAGATTACATCCATAATAAGAATTTAACTCAGGTGTCTAGTAGCTCTAACACAATTTCTACTGGTCCTTGAGTTGTCAAAAATGGAGTAGATTTTCAAATATCTAAAGTCTAAGCTAAAGCAAACTCATTTAAAAAGGAAGCCAAGCACTTAAAAATGCAGTCAAGATTCACATACTTGAATTAGGAATACCGTACTCAATCTTGCTCTTTTGGCTATAAGAACTTCTCAGAGAACTTGGGAGGTAGTAAATTTCTGTTCCTGTCTTTAAATGCAAAAAAAAAAAAAAAAAAAAAAAAAAAAAAAACAAAAAAAACAAAAACAAATTTAAAAAAAGGAATCCAAAGTAAATAGAATCAAAAGAATGTTTGCTTTTTACTGTGTCATTCTTTCTTTGCGCTATGCTACCTTTACAACATCACAGCATTGTCTTCATTTGCTTTCCCTACATAGAATAGAAATCTTAATCTTCATAACCATGTTCATGATTATTAAGAATATAATTCAACTGACTGAGATCATTGGTACTTTTATGAATCATAAACTCTTCTCGACCATTCAACGCAACTAGTCTGACCTCCTAAATAACCCAAAAATATGTATACAGTCACAGTGATAAGATGCCATTCAGATTGTACTCGTTCCCTTTTCGTAGTAGAGAACTCCTCTCTCACAAGAAAGAGTACCACTGTTGGATTACCAACATTTTCCTTTTCTTCTCTATTTCCACCACCATACTCAGTTACATAGTAAACCCTTTTCCAAGCAGCCAATATAACTGTGTGACCACTAGTCCTCGAATTGGGATATCTGAGTTTTGTCCTGACATTTTCTTAGCTTGCTTGGTAACTCAATGGTTATTTCTCCTGAATTCAATATCTCATATTTTACAATTAGCTGGCTAAACTGGATTAACTCTAGGGTATTCTCAGGCTTTAGCATGTTGATAGTTTCCCTTACAAACCTACCTGCTTTTTTTCTATTGTGATCATGTTGGTCAGTTCTCAGAAAATGAAAGGAATTTAGTCTACAGGGGGAAAATTTCACAGGCTACACCTATGGGTACATCTAAAGAGGAAAGAGAGACACAAACACGGAAAAAGGGTCGGGGTATGTGCGTATATGTCTCTACACATGCTCCTATGTGGTATATACTAAACCAAAAGAGATGACTCGTTCTCGAGTAAGTAGTGGGCTCAGAAAATTTAGGTATTACTTGCATTATTCCTAACCTTATGGAAAAAAGGACTAAGAACTGTATTTTAGAGAATCCACATTAATAAAGCCTTTCAGGTTTAATTAAGGTAGTTTGGGAAATAATTGGGCTTCCTCAATTTATTCTTCCATGCAGATGAATTTCAAGATTCTCCTTTGTTTTGTTTTGTTTTTAACAGTATAACCAGGTGGCACACACCAGCTCATATGATTTTTATATTTTAACCATTGTTAAAGCTAAGGATTTCCTTTCTTCTTTACAGTGAAGGAAAAGAATTTTATGGACAATTATAAAATGCATATTTTAACCAAAAGTCAATTTTCCCTGGTTAAAATGATTTAGATCTGAGTAAATACTTGCAGAACAATTTCTGTTTTTATAGCTAGAACACACTGGAACCTATAAACTTTGTCTTCAGAGGTATGTGCTAGAGTGGGCACCATTCAGAAATTACCAACTGTGCACTGTCGTATCCTTAGGACAAGCAAACATGAGAAATGATCGATCATCTACATCCATGATGCTAGTGTATGAACTCCTGACCTGAACGACTAAAACACCTACTCAGGACTTGTCTTGGACCATCAGGGCATTATGACATATTAACCAAGTCAAGCCACCCAAATTCTTCAATGCTGTTTATTTTTTCAATTTCTAGAATGTTAAAGTGGCTAATTATATCAGAGATAAGTTGCTTGCAAATAGGACTTTAGTGTCAAAGCCATTTTTAAGTTGTGTGCATACATTCAAAAGTGCTTGAAAATGGCAAATATATTATTTTACTCACAAATCTTTTGAGAGTAGGGGAGTGAGGAGCAGCCATCCCTGGACTGAGGACTGTATGTCAAATGTGAAACTATATCAAACTTTCAAGGCAACTTGTGAACCTCTGAAACCAGGGAATTAACAGAACATCAAATCCAGTAAGATCACAGGGGCACAATCCTTATGCAAGAAAATAATGCCATTGAGCCCTCATTAAAAGACCATTTCGTCCTTAGCCATCAAAGACTGCGAGTGCACTAAGATCTTGGTTATATCATCAGGGATAACTAAAACAAGTGCCAAGAGAAACTGTGCACTTTTAGTTCTCACATGTGTCCATCTGTTCACATATAAACATATATTCCGCTTTCTGTCTGATTCCTAAAATCTTGATATCAGAATACCCTGGGCTTTTGCCCATTTCCTAAGAATGCAGACATCACATAAGCTACTATTAACCCATGTGTGATCCACTTCCATGGTGGCTGGAAAGCTGCCAGTTACAACACATGGTGCTTGGTTAACAATGTCTTAAAATATAAATGAATTTATTTTTTAAATTAACACATTTTTCTTATGGAAATACCTTAATAAGCCTTTCTGCATGTAAAATAGCCTCCATGTGGATTTTTTTTTGTTCTTTTAAGACTTTTTGCAAGCATATCATAAAGTTAATCATAAAAGTTTCTGAAACAATCCAGAATTTCTTGACAAATTTTTAAAAGGACTCCAGTAAAGAATTTTGGTGACTTTATATAACCAAGATCAAACACTTTTCCTTTACAATATTCTGTACTCAAGAGGCAACCCTTATACTTTAATTTACGTGAAAACACTTCTGATTTCCCAAGTTTCCATGTAACATTCTTAATAGCACCTCAGAAACTGAACTGCGAAAGTGATGAGGCAAACAGAAGTTCTACACTCTAGGAACAAAACAAGTTAGGTTAATATCTGGTGGAATCTTTCAATCCTGCTCTGGGCAGCCTTTAGGGGCTCATCTGTTGTGACCTCAGACTGGAAAGAGATTGTTTAAAAAGTATACTGTAAATAATTACCCACACTGCATTTGATTTACATATGTACAAAAGAATCAATTCCCACCTTTGAAAGTGTCTTAACACTTAGGGTATTTTAACTCCCCTAGTTATGGTTGAAGAAACATCATTGAGAGCCTGACCATGTTGTCAACTGGTAACCAGTTACAGCTCTAACTAGTGACAAGAAAAAACCTTACTGCCGATGTCTCCAAAAATGAACATACAATACTCAGACACTTTGTAAAAGACTGATCTCAAAATGAAATGCACAATACACCTACAAAGCAACATAAGGTTGAATTAAATCCTAAGAAAAATAACTGTATTCTCTTTGACTAACCCTTCCCAACCACAAAAGCTGATGGGCCACTTAGCACACTTAACATTGCCAAAAGTCAGGATACACAACTCTTTCCCAAAAGAAGTGTTCCACCAACTGAGACAACTATTTATAGCCTATGGGGGAGGGGGGGCAGAGGAATACCATATATTCCATCGTTAACTAAATTAAATATCCACACCGTACTCTTGGCCTCCTCTGAAATAACCGTTTTTGACAGCAAAGTGCTGGGAATTCTCGATACCCAATAGTCAATATTTGGCTAGCCTAGCATGTTTCTGAAAACTCTTCTGCATACAAGCCTCTGTTTATCATCCTCTAGCTGCACTATTGTCATACATATTGCTTCCCGGTGATGATGAAAACTCAGGGCATCTTATAAGTTGCTGAAATCTGAGCCCCTGCTTGTTTTCTCAAGTCTTGGACAAACATAACTTTAGAGAGAGCAGAGCATGGGCATAAAAAAAGAGGGGCCTGCATTTTCATCTTCCTTTCATCTTAGTCATTCAGTCAGCCATTCAGAACCCTATTCAACAGAGCTTTTCATTATGCAAAAAAATGCTAATCCTTTTCCGATGCTTTCACACTTGTATAAACCCCCATTCCTTCAACTGAAAAGCAATTATATCAGTTTACCTTTCTGTCAAAAACAGGATTAATATTCCAATAACAGAATCCCCTTTCTTTTCCTATCTTTTAGCTTTAGGAAACTAGAGATTATTAGTAGAGGCATTCTTAGAACAAGAATACATTATTTTAAATATGATGGTGTTAACCAATGAATGGAAAAAGGAGAATGATCAGAAGAAGAAAAAGTCGCCCAGTATACTGCAGAAACTCTTTTCTGTGACAGAACTGACCTTCCTTTTGCAGATGCCCAAAGAGACTGAGACTCACTCTGGTCTATTAATCAGAAACAAATTATGAAAGAATGTAGTTGGACTGGTTGACACTATCCTGTCTTGGGAGACTCAGTAACAGCCTAGTAACAATGTCCTCTTCATGGGTAATGAACAGCCATGACAAATGGGGCAGAGAAACTATTTATTTGCATATGCAAATTCCCACACAAGGGAAACATGTACAAACAAGTGTCATTGTAAGGTGGATTAGGCAAACAACGCTTTCTTTTTAGGACATTCTGCAGCCCAGAACATTAGTCAGCACAATTAAACCAGTCTCCATGGAGACTAATGAAATTTCACCATGGTATGAGTTAAATTAGATAGCTAGTTATGTGTTTCCACAATCCAACTTGAAATCCATTATTGTTTCAGAACAATACAGCAATTGTGCCTAGCTGATCTTTGCCAGCTCAACAAGCTCCTAAGTTGACAATTTGCATATGTTAATATAATTAAGCACTAATTACATGAAACTTGTACATATTCACATGCACTTTCCCTGGGCGCTTTTCAGTTTGAACCTTGGCCAACTCTTTAACCCTTAGAATGGTCTTAGAGGATAAAAACTCTGCCTGTAGGTACAGCCCCTAGGCAGACACAGAAAGGCTCCTCATTTATAAACACAAAGCTTAACCTGGCTTCTCATATTTCTAGCAACAATGACAGAAAATATTTTGTGAGTGTGGTAGGGACCAGGATGAGGGAAAACCAGGGTGTGTATTAGGGAGGGGGGGATTAGTCTTTAAAGACTTATAATGAATATCTTCTCATAGAAAAGCAATAACATTCATTTCAAGAAAATGTTAAGAATTTGCTCTCACTGACATTGTGGGACCTTGGGAGATGAAAATGGTTTGACAACAGCAAAAATAGCAAATAGAAAGGGAAAAGGGAGCATCAGCACCTAATGAGCTTTACATAAATATATGCAGAGGCAATTAAGCAATGTTAATTACTATGACAGCAGTTAATTGAATATAATTAGATATTTTAAGCCACTGAATAAAGCATAGTTAAGATTAATTTTATTGAGATTAATTGTAAATAAGGATAGATTAACTCTATGTTTTGACAGGCATAAAAAGTAGTTCTGCAAATTAAGCAGGAGCATGGCCACCAGTCCAAAAATCATATATTATTTTAGTGTCACACCTCAGAATCATCCCCTCAATAAACATGACTTTTCAAACCCAAACAGACAGGAATCTTGAAGAAAAACAAACAGCTTGCAGAGATTAAAGAGCCTTTTGTCCTTTTTCATGTGCATTTCTTTTAACAGACTAAATTAAGCGAGTCTGGTGTACGTTTTTTAGGAAGGAACATTTCACACTGAATGGAAAAAATGTTCTATCACATATGAAATTCGTGCAGCTGTGCGGAACTTGGTCCAGATGGTTTTAGACTATAAACCACCACCAAATGATAGACAGTAGGCCTTCCCAAGATTATGTGATAAAGTCACAATCTTTTATTTTGACCTCCCAAATTTCTGCTTTGTATTATTTCCAATCAAATCACATATTTTCTTTTACAAATGTGTTTCTCCAAGAGGGTTAAAAGAAACATTGTGCCTACTTAGTACTAGAAATAAATGTAAAATGAATTGGAGAAGGCCTCCAGTAACAGATATCAGCTAAATCATTCAGCCACAGAATGCAATGATAGCTACGACAACAACGTATGCACATGACAACACTTGATTATTACTCTCAAAAACAATGGTTTCTAGAAATATTTCTTAGGGAAATATTGCTAAATGAAAAGCCCTCCCAAATACTTCCACACCAAGCCAATCCATGCATACTCTTTAAGGAAATTAACACAGTCCTCAAGAATGCTGAACAAATCACTAATAAGAAAGGAACTTCCATTGATTTTGAAATAAATCAATAGGTGATTAACATAATATTTTTAAAGCAGCAGAATGTGTGTGTGTCTATATTGCATAAACATATATATTATATTTCCAATACCCCTTAGCTCTTAATCGAACGAGGGCTTTATGCTATTGAGCATGTCTCTCTACTACCTCACAACTTCTTTAGGATGCCCTTAGTCTTTATAACGAAAATCCTAAAATTTTCGTCTGTGAAACAAGACTACGACAAGCCATTCTGCAGTGAAAGATTTTAAATCATCCAGCCTCTTCTAATAGACTTGAGACTTATTGAGGTAGAAACCATAAAAAATGAAGAAGGGAAATTTAATCCCTGAAATATTGATTTGCACATTAATATCATATAGGCAGAGGGCAATTTGGCTTCGTGGAAATGACACATTGTCGACCCTTGGTGAAGTCAGAGCCAATCTAACTGCTGAACATGTCTGAATCTCAAGAGTTATTAAGGGCTTCCCTTCTTGCCTTTATGACTTTTCTTCAGCCTACCAATGCAATCTTAAATGTATTATCTTTAAGAAATAATTGTAAAACCTCAGGGGTTTTCCAGTTAATGGAAGGGAGGCCAAACCACATCAGATTCTGAAATGCAACATTAAACCCTTGCAATCAACAAAACCACCTCAATTCTCATCCATCCAGTGGAGGATCTAATATTGTTATTAGAGATAATCAAATTTCATTGTGTAAATTTAGGCTCATGGTCAGAATGAAAGCAGTAAATTCTGCAATATTAAACAGCGATTTTCTCAGCATCCTTTATGCTTCCTTTGCTGGTGCAGCATCTTTAAAAATAATCCAACTAGGTCAAAATTAATGAACAGATTTGGGCTCATTTCCTAAAAACTGTGAAAGATTACAATAGACCTGAACCATGTTTCCTTCATTTTTAACTTTCAGTGGCAACTTTCACTTCCTAGACCCACAGCCCACTCACTCTCCCTGTCCTAACCCCACAGTTGGTGCTATTGCTTTGACTTACACAGCTGGTTTACCTGACCTTTCTTTGTTCCTTAGGTACATCTCACTTTTCAGATTTATGGTATTTCACCCATATTTCATTGGTTCTATCTTCACTGCCATAAAAAAGAAAACACTTAAATATGAGTTTACTTTTTTAAATCCAAAAGCAACCAGCTATTGAATAAATACACAGTGATGCTCTCTCCTCAGTTTATGCCATAAATATTAAAACCATTTAAAAAAATAACTCTATAAACCTATGATCCCCACACTGAAGCCAGGTGCAAGAGGTTAAAACAGCTGGCTAGCCATCTTTTATTTTTGTGTGCCTTCCTGCTGATTGAAACCGCAAACACTGAAAACTATCAAATATTCCCTTAAGGATTTTCTTTTTTTAAGAAGAGGAAGGAAAAAAGAAAAACCTTCATTTTCTATAATATGCTCCTTTGTGGAGAAAAAAAAAAAACTCTAAAACACAATCAGTAACAGAGGTAGTGAAATAATTCCAAATATCTCCTTTCTGTTGTATTTAAACCATCATTTCCAACAACTTCTATATACAATTGTTTTTAATTCTTCAGTTAGAAAAGAGAAGAGAGAAAGAGAGAAAGAAAGTCTGAGCTTGCTCTGTCAGTTTTGCCAGTAAATATAAAGTAAAACAAATGTTGATGGCACCGAGAGTGTTACATACCCGGGCTGTGTTTTTGCATTGCTCTCAATGGAAGCGATCGATGCCCGTGTCACTGTCGCGTCCCAATCGCAGCCAAGTCTCAGCCTTAATCTAAGCAACACCCGAAAAGGCAGCGGCAGCCGCAGCCTCTCCCTGACTCTTCCATCCATCCACCCAACTAAAAATATAATACTACATATGAGCTTTAACCACTCCACGTTTATAGGGATCAAGCCACTGAAAATCCAGGAGAACACAATAAAAAAAAAAAAAAAAAAAAAAAAAAAAAAAAGAACCCTCCTTCTGTCTCGTGTCTCTCTCTCCTCTCTCTCTTCCTCTCTCCTCTCTCTCCTCTCTGTCTCTCCTTTTGCCATCTACATGATCCTTGATTAAACATGGAACAGAGTTATTAAAAAAGGGGGGGGGTAAGGACTCAAGGAGAGGAAATGCAACTGTCAGAAATCGGGACCGCCAGATTTCCTGGTGAACCTGCCTCTGTCTGAGTCAGTGTCAATCCACCATCTTCCGCCAAAGAACTTGTCTTTGGGTTTTTGTTTGGTTTGGGGGGGTTGTTGTTGTTGTGTATGTGCTTTTTTTTTTTTTTTTTTTTGGAAGGGGGAGGGGAAAGGCAAGGTTGGGGCTGGAGGTGGGGGGGCAGGGAAAATGTGTGTGTGTCTGTACGTGTTGAGTGTGTGTACGTATGTGTGTGTAGGGGTCGGGGTGGGGGGGGTCCGTGTTTGCGATCTGAACCTTTGGTACCTACAAGGAGGGTGTCTCACCGAACGGTAGCTAAGATCTCACCAGAACCGCGCGGAAGTGAGGAGTCGCGGCCAAAGGCGCCCGCTGGAGCCTCCTCTCTGGGCCGGACCCCAGCCCGAGCCGCGAAAGGAGCCCCCCGCCCGGATCACAGGTAACAAAAGAAATACAAACCAGTGCACCGTCTTCTGTGGGGGAAGGGGGCCAGGATGGGAAACCCTTAGTAACTTGGGCATCGGCAAGAAACTTTATACAATTCCATGAGAAATTTTATTATTATTTTCTGATAGAAAAGATCAGAAAGAATGGGGGGAGGAGGGAGTGAACTAGAAGTAGAAGGAAGGCGAGACCCGACGCATTCCAGCCCCTCTTCCCTTAGCTGCTCCCGGCCGGAAGGCGCACTTGATGCGGAGAGAGGCGAAGAAGGTGAAGTTCGTTTTGCAGACATGGAACCTCTTTGGGGAGGGGGGACAGGGAATAAATCAGTTCTCAGAGCCGGCCACAGCCTCCCCCCTACACACACACACACACACACACACACACACACACACACACACACACCCTTTGCCCTCTGCCAAAAGGAAAGGAAAGATTCTTGACCCCAAGCCGCTGGCATCTATCCACTAGTCTAACGCACAACCAGCAGCGAAAGCGCCTGGCGAGAGCCGCAGCCGCCTCCCGGGTCCCTGGCCCCAAGGCCCGGCGTTCCCGCCTCCTAACGGACCTGCCTTCCGTTCGCCAGCACTCGAGTCCGCGCCGCCCGCGCCGCCGGGAGCAGCCCTCGGCTGTGCCCGCTGCCCGCTCGGGCCGGCGGCTGCCTACCTGCTGCCCAGCCCCTGCTCGCGCCCCGACCTCTTGGAACACCCCCCCTCCCCCCGCCCAAGGCGTACAGATCCCCCGTCCGCCGCCAGTCCCGCGCACTAAGCGCCCTTCGGGGAACTTGAGAGAGGAAAGGGTGGGGGTGGTAAGAGGAGGAAGAAAAAAAAAGGCTGAATAACGGGGGCGGGGGGTGTAAAACAGGGAGAGAGGGGCTTCAAGCCCCACCGACCAACGTCCAAACTTCCCGAGAATGAGTGCAGAGAAGGGGTCATCCCGACTGGGGTGTGGGGGCGCGGGGCGACCGGGGACCCCTGGCAGTGCCCGCGCCGCTGCGGAGCTGACAGCTTCCCCGCGCCACGAGAACGCCACAGGCTCGCGGTGGAGACAGAACCCGAAAAGACAGGGAAAAGGAGAGAAAACTGCTCGACGAAACGTGAATGATCCGCCACTTCAATCCAAAAGTTAAATCCTCCAAAACGCAGCCCCCGCAAAGAAAGTGGAAAATCAGGTCCCTCAGTGCCCCCTCCCTCTTTCAGCGGAGCAAATCCTTGAGCCAAAAAAAGGGGGAAAGAGATAGAAAAGGGGGGCAGAGCGGAAGAGATGGTCGGGATGAGGGGATGTGTGCGAGAGCGAGCGAGAGCGAGCGAGCTAGGGGCAGAGAGGGAGAGAGGCGGAGAGGGAGAGAGGGAGCGAAATATCAAAGATTGTGCAAGATCAGGCTGGAAAGATAATCGATACTCGACCTAAATTTAACACAAACTACTCAATAAAAGTTAAAGAAAAAACTTACTTTCCATTTCCCCTGCAGTTCCTACTCGATCTTCGCCTCTTTTTTGTTTTGCTTTTATTTTACTTACAGCTGATCACATCCAAGTAAAACGAGAGGGTTCATTTAAAAAAAAATAAAAAAAATAAAAAAATAATCCTCGAACTTTATTGGGTGAAAATAAAAACGCTGAAGCAGAAAGTGGGGGGCATGGAGCGGTCCTCGGGGGTCCGGGAGGAGTTAAAGCATGTGCCGACCGCGGTCTCGCTGTTTGGTTGTGAAGGGGTTGGGAAAAGGAGGAAAGGAAATGAAAATCCGATATGTCTTTATTCTGCTAATTATTATCGTTTTAGCCCTGTTTAAAAAAATGGCTGATTAAGTTGAGTGCGCATGTCTTTGTGTGTCTATTCCCGATATGCACTCTGGGAATGAGAGAGGAGAGTGAGGGAGAGGGAGAGGGAGAGGGGGGAGAGAGAGGTGTAATTAGTGAGGTGATCAACATTCCCCAGACTGCAAATGACGCGCAGCCCGGACTCGGAGCAGCCCGGGAGCCTCGCGGCTTCCAAGGCTGGGAGCGCTGCGGCGGGAGCCCGGGACGCTGCGACCGCGGAGAGGGCAGGAGATGGGGATCTCCGGGGCTCGCACCCCACGCGCCCCTGCGCGCACGACTCCCAAACTTCATTAGACACACACACACGCACACACAACCACATACACACACACACACACACACTCTCTCTCTCTCTCTCTCTCTCTCTTCAGCAAAAAGGGAGAGAAAATAAAACATAAATACCCCCAAAGCAATGCCCTTTAACCAGTCGAATTTTTCTTTTTATTTTAATGAAGCAAAGTAATTATTATCGGACCAAAGATTTGTTTACTAGGGAGCTTTAAGGAGACTATTAGAGGAATGAAGAGATTTTTTTTCCCCCTCTGCCTAATTTATTGTTGCATACAAGAACGCATTTTAATGGAGAAATGCGGGGACGGAGCAAATATGCAGATGTATGTAAATAAAGGGTGCCTGGCAGTGTGCAAACACCGCCTGGCCCAGCCTATTTCGAAGGAAGAATTGCACTCTGGGTCCATAAGCACCTATTTAAACACGGATCTTTCGCTTGCACAGGCAGGAGAGAAGACCCATGGCATGGCTGACACAAGTGGTTAGTTGAGTCAAAGTAAACTTTCAAATGAGAATAAGTGATGGGTGCAAGGGTGATAGTGGGGATATGGTTCTAGCCTTTATGTAATATTTTTGAATATTTTATCAGAATTGCTTAAGTTCAATGTAATAGCTTTAAGAAGACTTAGGGGAAAAAAAAAACCTTTCATCTTGCAAGTCTGTTGAATTATCTTTCTTGAAGCACGTTATGATGAATTTTAAAACCCCACTACAGATCTCATTAGAATGAAATATACTTGGTATTTTCTGGTGCAAAATTTAAGGTGGCTGATTCTCATTTGAAAATCTAATTATCTCTTTCCAATATTACAGATGTGAATATGAGTGACACTTTCATTAAAAGATAATTAACTAAAACTAGGAATAGACATACTTTTAAATACCCCCTACTGAATATCTGAATATGGAATATATATATATATATATATATGTGTGTGTGTGTGTTCACACTATCTCTTGCTACTCAGATAGCATCTTGATATACTGCTACACTATAGGTCACAAGTAGACACCATCTATGTAATATTTCAAAAATAGGAATTCTAGAGAATTCTAACTAATTCAAACTAAACAATCTAAAAACAAGAAATACTTGTAATGTCCAGCTTCCTGGACAGGTGAGGTGTCAACTGCCTTTAAGCTGACAGGTCTTTGAAGTTCTGGATCACCAGGATCTGCTTCAAAACCTTGTCTTAGGCCTTAAGCACCAAATCTACCAAATACCAACAAAAAGGTTTATCGCAGGACAACAGAAGCTGCAAATACACATCTTTCTGGCCCTGAAACTTGTGTTATCAGGGAACATTTGGAAAATCCTAGAACTGATGCAAATGGCATTAAAAACCAAACAAAACACCTGGGAGGATAAAAGCATAGTCCTCAAAAGAGCAGACCTAGGCCCAAATCAGAAAAGCTGGTTGCCTACAGCAGCTGGCTAAGGTTACAATGAAAGTCCAAAGGCTTGGAGTAGAGAATAAAACCTAGATATGGTCTTTATTAAGGGGGGGGGGGGGGAAGCAAATCACCACCTTAGGAATCTGAAGTCGATGTATGTACCAGTATAGTATAAAACAGGGCTACTAAACCTTAACAGAAAGAAAATCATCTACCTCTCCGAAGACTCCATTCTATTTTAAACTTTTTTGGGAAGAAATCTGCTCAAAGTGTATGGCTTTCTAAGATTTTTAAGTTACTTTGTTTACAATCTTTATACAGCCACTGTATCATTGCTGTGCCTCAGTTGAGTTTATCCATGTGCTTTAAGAAACATACATGTCCACGGTGGTAAAATTTTAATTCTCTGTAACTTGCCAAGTGAAGAGGGTGTTTATGTAGCATTGCTGTTTACAGAAAAACACCCCAGAGAGCAAAAATTCTAGCTTTAAAAAACTATTTGAGGTGTGTGTTGGGGAAGGGGGTGGGGGCTTTTAAAAAGACTGAGGGGAAATGAAGGCAGGGAGACTTTCAGGTTCAAATCAGAAAAGATCAAGCCCTTTGCGGGAGAGGGCTCCATGTACAAGCTCGCTGATGGAAAAACCATTTCCTGCGATTTCAGATGGGTAAATGTGTATGATGAAGGAAACACCTGAGAACAATAAGTCTGTTTCAGGCTCAGGTGAAGAAAGGGGTCTATTTCTGGCATGGAAGAATAGGGAAATGATGATCATTTCGTTTTCAAGTTCTCCTTTATTTCTTTTGCCTTTTTCTCCCTGAAACATCATCAATAACATTAATGTCATTAATGTCAAAACACCAAACGTCAAGTCAGGAAAACCATTTTAAAAATTTGGTGGCTATTTCTTCTCTACACCCCCATCTCTCTCTTGTCTTGGAAAATACATCCCTGTCTTTTCTTGGAAAATCTCTCCTCTCTCTCTCTCTCTCCCTCTCCCTCTCTCTCTCCTGTGTGTGTTGGGGGGGGAGCAGTTATTGAATTCTAAGTAAGAAAACAAAAGGAAGGAGGATTTGCAAGAGGAGCGCTCGCCCACTTTTGCAATCCCTCTGCTAGCGAGTATCCCCCCCCCCCCCCAGCCTGTGTGTGTTCTTTTTAATCATCTCTTTCTCATCCTCTTTCACCGCTTTCCTAAGAAGAGAAGCTGGGGTGAGGGTCGGGGGTTAATGGGCTGAGGGGATGGGGCAGAGAGGGACTAGCACGGAGTCAAGAGTTTCCTCCCAGGCTCGGCCTTGGAGCGCGCCCGCGCGAGGAGGGTAGCTGGGGAGAAGCCGCTGCGGGTCTGCGTGGGGGTGGGCCCGGAGGCGCGGAGCGCGGCGCCGCGGGCAGGGGCGCGGCGAGGCGGGCGAGCCCGAGCCCAGCCCGCGGGCTGCTCCCGGGCGAGGGCGCGATCTGCCCGGCTCGCCCCGGCTGCACCCCGGCCCCTGGAAGCTTCCTTCTCGACCCCTCGCTCCAGGAAACCCAGCTGCTCCTCTCGGGTCTCTGAGGACCCCTTGCCGTCAACCTTTGACCCTGTCCCCCCCCCCCCCCGCCCCCATTCTGCTGTCCCTAAACTCTGTGCGAACCCGCCGCCGCCCTCAAGGAAGGTTTGGCTACTTTTTATTTCAAAGTGAAAGGAGCAGAGGTTTCCCTGCCGCACCAAGAACTTTCCCTACACCCTCTTCTACACTTTCCAGGGCTACCCCAGCCGAGCCAAGCCCATTCCGGGGCACTCGGACCCTGAACCGAGCGCCCAATTGAGGGAGAACCAAAAAGGAATGCCAGGTGGTTAGGTGTTGAGTGTTGGAAGCAAGGAGTAATTAATTCTGAGACAAAAGATAATTTCCACTTTTAGACTTTTCCTCGGCGTATTTTATTCCCTAAATCTGTGCCGCGGACACTCGGGGCTTTACAGTCGCTTTAAGGAGCCCTCCGCTGTCTGTTCCCGGATTCCCCCGCCCTGCCCTCACCAATTCAGTAACAAATACCCCACCTCCCTCTCCCTCACGTCCCGCCAGCTCAAGACCAAGCCCAGCCCAAGGGGAAAAGGTTCCCAGTCTTTTGACCGCGCCTCCGGGGTCTATAGATGAGCTCAGTTTGAAACGAGGTATTACAAGATTTCAGCGTTAGGAACCCTTTATATCACCACAGACACTTTCAGATCCTCAGCCCCCCTCCTCCTCCCCTCTTTTTGTTGGGTCTTCTGCACCCGGGGGCTATTTAACAAAGGCAGTCTGTTAACTAACATTTTTAACTCAGCAACTCCTTTCCAAAACACACTTAAACTTGATACGAATGTCTGTCATTTTGTGAGTGGGGAGGTACGGATGTGTGTGTGTAAAGGGGAGACGTGAAGTTGTCAGTGAATCGGAAAGTACAGGGTTTATTCGGGATGGTGTCACAAACACATTGTATTTACAGTGAAGTAATTCAAGAAATAATGTGGAAGAGTGCCAGATTTCATTATCATGAAAAAAGTATCTTTTTCTTGAGAACTCACAAAGCGGGGAGGGGGGGGAACGTTAAGGTTAAGATATGACATAACTTCCAGAATGGACACTCTCTTTGATGGTGAGCATGAGCTCGATGAAATGAAATTCAAAAAGGAAAGACATTTTAAGTGTGTATGTGTGTGCAGCATTTGTGGGCAGTTAAATTGTCGTTCACTGATTCTTTCCTCTTCCCTACCTGGTTCTTATCTCCTTTGTGGTCTTTTATTTGCCTTAAAAATGCCCCCATCTTGATCCCAGTCTTTATCTGTACTTCTGTATTTCTGTACGTTTCTCGTTTTCTAACTAAAGTCCTCTTTGGTTTTTATTGGCAGTATATCTGTTTTACCCTTTTTTTTTTCCCTTGGTGGTACTGACCTGGTCAACGTGTGTTGTGGGGGGGCAGTCATTATTATGTAAAGTTAGGCACAGGTAAGGTTTGGAATGGGGAAAAGGGAGGAGTTATAGAGGGTCTGAGCGAAGAAGAATTAAGGGAGTGGAGAAGGAATGGGGGAAGGGGGAGAGAGAAAAGTCAGACACCCTATGGCCTTTCTGGGGTCAGGGCTCAGACAGTGCTGTGACCTCCTTTCCCTCTAGGCAACCAGTCCAGTGTTTATAAACAAAATCAGATGGGACTCTCCCGAAACAATAGCACTTCACTAACTTCACAAGCACTTCTACAGCTCTTATGCAAATTAATAAGGACTCTTTATCACTTACCACTACCGCACCCCCAACCCCCTCAGCACATGTATTCACACTTAACATCACCCAAACCAAGGATCACAAGCACACCCTTCTCGAAACACATGGAGATATTTCCAGCAAACATATCCAACAAAAATTTTACATTTCATCTGGGGAAAATCTCTAAGAGACAATGATGCAGATGGGAAAAGATAGGTAAGTGGGGAAAGAAAGAAAACTGAGATTTCACTGAATAGAAGATTAATTTGTGATCTTTTAAAACATAAAACATCTATATTAGTCAAGTCAATGCTGTATAGACAATATACTAAACACTGGCGACTGAACAGAATTATATGAAAACAGGACACCATGTTCATCCTAACATCCACATTTCCAAGACAAAAGTGCAGATCTTTATAGTTGAAGAAAAGCCACCACCTCTGTATGTAACGTCCCTAAATATTAGACACAAAAGCACCATTAAATCCTGCAGCAAACAAACAGCCCATATGATCTAAGTTACAAAATGTATAATTAAATCCATCTTCAATTACAGAAGGTAGCTAGCAGAAACTAAATCAAAGATTTTGAAACAAACGTTGTTTGCCAAGGTACAGAAATGATAGCTTTACATTATATTGTAACCAAAACTTCATTTCAGGAATAAATTATAAGACAGGGAAAAAAAAGGTGAAAGAAAAAAAAGAATTAAATGATTTCAAACTTTTGCTTTAAAATGATTATCAGTGAAAGTCTAAGAGAAAAAGGTTAAAGAAAATATACCTCAGAGCAAAAAGATCATCTCCTTTTCTTCTTTGTCTATCAGTCCCCTGTTAAAGCATATGGAAAATGTTTTCAAAATGCCCAGATTTGGCACATTGTCATTGCAAAGAGAGGAGCACAGTGATGCTGTTAGAGAAAATGGGAAATAAATTCAGGATTGGGTGCTGCCTCCTTCAATGCGGATTTATCTAAGTTTAATTTAATATTCCGCAATCACTGAATGATCGCATATAATTCACCAAGATTTTAAAGGGCTTTATTTAAATACCTTGAGCAACAAGAGAATGAAATTTAAACCATTGCAGCCATTGCTTATTTTTTTTTAATTTTCCTATTAGAACAACTTCAACTGGCAATTTCTAATAATAAAAGGAAAAACGATAAAGGTTTGGATTTTTTAAAGGGAGAATGTTAAAGGAAAGCATTAGCTTTATTAAAATCATTCTGAACATAAAATCAAAAAGCACAAAATGGTTGTTTGTAAAACACTAAACCTTTAATCGATTTTATTGGCATTCCGATCGATTAGATAAACGGAAATCTATAGCAAACATCAAAGCATTTAAAACATTTTCTCTATCTCATTTATAAACAAAACTTTTCTTTTCAGCAGAAAAAAATGATTATCAAACGACTAACAGGAAATTCTTCAGATATCAAATTACGATAATAAAATTATTTCCACATGGAAAGGGATAATGACAATGATGATAGTAATTACAATAATGAATAATTCAACAACCCTTTGACATGTATGTTAGAACCTCCAGCAGAAACCGCTCTAAAGGGAGGGGAACTTTAAAAGAAATACTTTATTTTTTTTAATTGAAGTATATTTGACAATACTTTATTTTTAGAGGAAATATTTTTTAAAGATAACTCTGGGGGAGTAGCTTAGGTGTGGCTGTCGGACTCGTGTTAATTTCCCTGCAATTTCAAAGGAGTCAATTTTCTCGAGGGTGTTTTCCTTCCAAATTGATGCTTATTAGCAAAAATTAATATGCAAATGTCATTGAGCCCTTCCAGGTTTGTAAACTTGTATCCGGACCTGTCTTCTACTTATTCTAAAAGGTGATTCTCAAATCATAGAGGGGGGCGAAGACGAGACTCCCCCAACCTGAATGTGATCACACATTTGATCTTTTAGGTGAAGGAAACCAATTTATTTGGAGATATGAAGACTGCTATCCAGAGAAATGCAGCAATCAGAGCTTATGGCATTTTAGCTGCAGCAAAAGGAAGTGTTGCTGTAACGGGTATTACGTTTATTTGTTAAAGAAAATCAATGAAAGTGGCTGTAAAGTAGTTAGTGAGGCGTGTGTTTAGGACTCGCGGTGAATCGTGACTCGGGCAGGCTGAAAGAGCAGCTCCTCTCCTTGCCAGAAAAGTCCCCGCGTCGCCCCGAGCTGGGGAGCGGACTGCGCGGCACCTGGCTTCCCACTCGCCGGTGCTGCCCCGCGGTGCTCTGGTCGACCGCCTAAGTCGCTCCAATTCTCTGCCCTTTTTGCCCTCTGTCCTAGCAGTCGCTTCTTCCAGTAGACTGTGGTGGCCTTCCCACGCCCTCCCTCAGCAGCACACACCTTTTTCCTCCTTTTCTCTTACTGACTCTGGTCGCTTCCTCCTTTACGCTACAGGTCTCAACTTCTGTACTTCCTTTCCTCCTATTGGAATCTCCCCCTTCTGAATCTCGAAGTCTCTTCGGTGAATCGCGGAATCTTTCTTTCCTACCCCGCCCCTCCCCCATTTCTCCCTCCTGCCAATTATTTAGCACCCGGGTCTTCTTACCCTCGCACTCCTATCCTCTCCTCCAGACATTCCAGAGAGTTCTCATCACACCAGAATGCACTTTTTCTCCTCCTCCTCCCCTTGGTTTGGGAAGTGTGTGTGTGTGTGTGTGTGTGTGTGTGTGTGTGTGTGTAGGGGGGGGGCGCGGATTTTGAGTTGAACTCCCGGGGGTTTTATTCTATTTTAACAGCTTTACTTTCCCTTTTCTTCTTTGCGTAACCTTTACCTACCTACTAATTTATAACAGAAGCGGTTTCTTTCCCTTTCATTTCCTAGTTTACGGTTTCCGTCTGGGGCTGTGCATTGCACGGGAACCCTCTGGCTCCCCCCTTCCCGGGCCGCCCCCGCCGGCCACCGGCCCAGGCAACTATTTTCCTGTACTTGGTTTTGGTCTCATGGCACTTTCTCTCCTTGGAGTAAGTTAGTTTCCATGATTTGAAGTTCTCCGCAGAGCGCCTCTTTGTCAGGCTACCTCGCTGCCCAAATAAAGGGTGGGGTGTGGGGAAAAGTGTATCACCCCCTTAAATCCCTCTTAACAACCGTTTACTCCCAGTCCCACCACCCGCCCAGGTAATGTCTTGTGTGAATAACAACGAATTCCGAAAGATTTTTCCCTCTCTGCCCGTGCGGATTGCTTATGAGTTATTCCTGAGAGGGTCTCAGACCCCTCCCTTGTATCTTCTGGCTTCCAGTGGTCACCATTTCAACCTCCTCCCACCTCTCTTCTTCTTGCCCCCCTCACTGGCCGCCCAGGCTGCGGGTGGGGAACGCAGTCGAAAGACCTCGTCCTCTCGTTTCTTGTTTCTAGCAGCTGCAGCTGCCGCTGAAATTCGCTGTGGCCGCTGCCTCTTCCCGCTTTAATCCCAGACCTCCAGTCATTGGGCAGCTCCTCAGAGGCAAGAAGTCAACACCATGGCAACCCGACAAGCCTATCAAATCACGGGCTGGCGTGACAGCAGCAACACTGCAGGCAGAAGTGGGCTGGGCGGAAGAGCAGAGTGGCCACTGCGCTCAGGTACACAGTCTGGGAGTGGACAGCAACTGTCAGCCTCCAGGTTCTGGCTACACAGATGTGCACCACCCAGTTCATAAACCTACCCGTGTCCCCTAGTAGGTTTGGAGGGGGTGCGGAGGAGGAGAGGGGGAGGAGGAAGAGCAAAGATATATAGAGAAGTGGAAGAGTTTCGGAAGAGAGTTTCAAGCTAAAAGTAATTGAAGCCCTAGATACCGTAAACTAAAGATACCATGTGCCCCATTAGTAGATGAAACCAAGTCACAAAGCCTCAGAACCAGATTTAAAGAGTTTGCACAAAGGTGTGGGATTTTTCTTCATTGGTTCTGTCAATTGCTTGAGCAGCATTAATGCAACATTGTGTTCTGGAGTTTCAAAAGTATAAAAGAAAATGTTACATTTTTAACTTTTACTGTCTGCCAGTGTCCAGTCTGCAAAAAAATACAGCTGGACATCAATTTCAGCTAAGCTAATTGACTGCCTTGGAAATGACCTAAACTCTACCTGAAACTGTCTTTGCCTTGGTCTTTCCTAAAATGTGTGCTATGTGTCATATGTGTTCTAGATCTTCTCTAAAGAGAAGAAAACGAGGAGACTAGGAAATCCGTGCATTCCTCTTGGGCCTACTTGGTCTTTGTGTTTCCTAATTTACCTTGAGCTCCCAAGTGCAAATAGAAGATAGGACTTTCACTAATAATTGAGAGCACTTTGTTAATTTACATGGTATAGTTTGAAACTGTATTTTTCTTTTTCTTTTTTTTTATTTAAAAGCAAACAATGTTTTTAGAAATGTGCAACATATTTCTTATTAACTTATGCAAACATTTGGACAACAATATAGGATGCTATCACTGACCATGTATCACCCTCTATCACTTATCTCAAAGTTGATTTCTGAATTTGAAAGCACAAGTTTGTTGAAGTTATATAGGGTAGAAAGAAAAATCCATTTAATAATGAAGTTAATGAGTCATATTGAGGGAATCTTTTATGAATTCTAAAATGTACCTTTGAAAGTCCACTCCACATAAACACAATTCACTGAATAAACAATTGTCATATTGATCTAACATTTTCTTATGAAGAGGCTCTCAGGGTGTAAGTATTTAAGTTATACTTGGCATGCATAAAATACTAGAGACCTGGAAAGGGTTCTCAAAACAGCAATTGCAGTATTAAGCAGAATAGGGTAGGGAGCCAATTTTTTTGTCTCTAAAGAGAAATTCAGGGAAATCTTGAACTTCATTTCCTTACTTTCTCTGTATTTCATTGTTGATGGATCCTAATATTAAAACAGTACATTTTCAAAATATAGTTTATTATATACCAAAAATGAGTATAATAACTGACACTGGAGAAACAGGTCATGATACTAGAGAAAACTTTTGGATATAATGTGATTTTCCTTGCACTGAAACTCTAATAACATTGTGGTGGCATTTTCTCTTTCTGTGCTACTCTGCAGAGTTGTTCAATGAAGAACGGTTAATCACAGAGAGCTGAAAGTTTCTTGTAGTTTAAATGGTTACATCAGTGCCAAGTTATTGATATCCTTGAATGTTTTTGGCTAATTCACATTACATCTGACATGTACTGAGTATTTACAGTGGGAAATGTAAGAAGAAACACAGTACTACAATTTCAAATTAAAATGCATATATTTTATATATTATCTTTCAGAACCAAGCTTGCAAATATAAAATGTTTTTAAAGAGAAGTTAAATTAAGTATACAAAAATCTTTCAGTATATTTTGACTTTGATAAGGATAAATGAACACAGGAGATATGACAATATTTCAAAGTTTATTATTTCATTTAATAAATAGTGTACCCCGAGTCAGTGAAAAATTTTAAATACCTTAGGATCTCTCATACTATTTGTGATGGATGTGTAATTATACTCATCAAAGACATGAACAGATACCATCATTCAAATGTTCATCTACATGTAATATTTCTAATTTTAAAGAGTTAAAACGAGATGAAGTTAGTACATTATATCTAAATGAAAACAAATATCTAAATGTTCTATTAGATCCTTTAATCTTAGAAATTGTTATTTCTAAAGCTTGCTATGTATGGATTATTGAAAATTAAAACAATTTTTGCAAATACCATACAGACTTTTTTAATCACAAATCAATTTTAGTGTCTACCCTTAAAAATACCCTCAGATTATACAATATATGACCATCTGCTTAAATACAGACTTATGTACATGCCACACACATGTTGCTAGTTAGCTCTACATTCAAATCTACATTCAAATGTAAATTCAAATTTATATTTCAAGCTATTTTCTATACTTCCAGTGTTTTCAGTAAGGATGTTCTTGGAAGGAGAAAATTTCTCTTTTTTTAGCCAATAAAAATAAGACAGTGGAATTAAATGTAATTTTAATGCTAAATTAAAAAAAAATCAGTAAAAGGATGTCTTGCTCATTTTCAGCAGAATGGAAACCATCTCCATAGAGTTCATTCTTGACCTTACCTGAATAAGTACTTTAACTTAAAGTATGAGATGCACCTAGAGGGGTAATACATTGAGCTTAATAGGAAGACAGTTAATAACCTTTTTTCATCCTCGTGCACTATCAATCATGGCTGTCACCAGTCTGCTGAATCAAAGCAAAAGTGTTCTTCACAGATGACTGATTAGAAACGCAAAATCACAAGATCCATCTTCATGGTCACTTTTATTATAGTCATTTTTAAACTGACAGCAACCTGCTCAGTTTCAGCACACTGGGCATCACAAATAGTGTCACTCAGGGCAGCTAAGCATGAGAAGAGGTTGGTTGGATTATACTTAAAAATAATTAGGCCCTCAACCCTTTGTGGAACCAAGAAAAAGGCATTCCTCTTTCCAGGCCCCCATTCCCTCCTCCCATAACTTGCTCTGATTTCACTGTATCATGAGCTTACCATCTTGAAGAGAGGCAATGCAAGGCAAAGTTTTTATCCTGGTTAATTATCTAGGAATTAGAGGATGAATCTGTCCACTTGAGAATTACAGATAACTTTTTGTCTCCTGCTTTTTGTCAACATCATGACAAACAACAACATTGATACCCTTAGAGTTAAGTTAAATAGGGCTCTTTTTATGTAGAAATAGGTTTTTAGACTAAAGACTTCAGGAATGTAGGTAGCTAGGTATTAGTGAAGTGTTCTTGCTATAAGGGGCTCTTCTCAGTGGAAGACATTTAATAGGACCACCTGAATGCTATAGCACTAGAATTTCTGAGGCTGTAACTCTCCAAATGCATAATCTTAAATGTGGTCAAGACATTAACTATTAAGTAGTGATATAAATTCTCTATATGCGGGGCGCCTGGGTGGCTCAGTGGGTTAAGCCGCTGCCTTCGGCTTGGGTCATGATCTCAGGGTCCTGGGATCGAGTCCCACATCGGGCTCTCTGCTCGGCGGGAGGCCTGCTTCTCTCTCTCTCTCTCTCTCTCTCTCTCTCTCTCTCTGCCTTCCTCTCCGTCTATTTGTGATCTCTCTCTGTCAAATAAATAAATAAAATCTTTAAAAAAAATTCTCTATATGCAACTCCATGTATTCTCCTTTTCAGCCCTAGAGTATTAAAAAATGACAAATTTGAAGAACTAACAAGTAGATGTACATAAAAATCATTCTGCTAGAGGGTTTGAAACAGTTCTGTCTGAGTCAAAGGGTGAGGAACTTTATCTTAAAGTCTTGAGCTTTATGCTCCGAAGATGACTGACCCCTTCAGATTTATTTCATGATATTTTCATGCATGCCTTTAGAATATTTTAAGATGCTATAGGGTACTAATGATGCAAATATTTACATGAGGAAAAATTTTAATAGACATTTAAATATGTTACAATTCATGTGCACATTTTATAGGGTTCTTATTTCATATTCAGAAAGGAAAATCCAGTTGGATTTAAATTTTAATTTCATAAGTTTAACGTAAGTGTCCTATTTTAAGTTTCTATAGAGTCATCATTTCTTTCATCCCAAATGTTCATTTTCTTGTTAACAGCAGAACACACAGAGAGAGAGAGAGAGAGGAAAAGGAGAGAGAAAAATCTGTCAATGGTATGTCTTTATGTAACATAATACCTTTATATTCATTTTCAAACATGTTTAATATTTTATCTTTAATACCTCTTTGTGAAGCCATTGATTCTTTTCCTCTGGCTCTCCCTCCACACATGCAAACACACACACACCCAAACATGCACACACACACTTGTATAGCTTTATTCTGGATTATAAAAATGCTTTTCTTTTCTGCACAAAATGCATAGATAGACAAGATACATATAATGATATATCTGCATTTATACAGATTATATAATTGCATATATATAATGGAATATCTGTATTTTCCATGGATATAATAGATGCATAAATGTACTCTCTATGTATCTGAAGGCTAATATTAATT
This sequence comes from Lutra lutra, assembly GCF_902655055.1. Taxonomy (NCBI): domain Eukaryota; kingdom Metazoa; phylum Chordata; class Mammalia; order Carnivora; family Mustelidae; genus Lutra; species Lutra lutra. Next base: position 58,049,825 of record NC_062281.1, read on the forward strand.
TCCTTAAATATTGTACTTTGTTTCTAGAGATATATGTATTTAAAATAAAGAAGTTATGAAATATCCCAATTAACTATCCAGTTTGATTTTATCTTTTTTAGCTAAGTTAAATTGTCTTAGAATTTGGATAGGTGTATGTATTAGTTGATGTTTTAAAATATTACCACCTAATAAAAATTGATGATGACAGTAATAATCGATACATTGTTCAATATGGGAAATTAGGATTAAATTAAATGTTTACATCCTTTAGAAGCTGTGTAATTACATAGATTACAATGTTAATCACCTTAAGAGGTTCATATTCATTTTACTTTAATGATAAAAATATAATTTCTCCTGACAAAATATGTGTGCAGTGGCACGCATGTGTATGGGTGCTCAGTTTGGATAAGTTTATACTTTTAAAAAAGAGAATGTCCCATACAATTCAATATTCTTGCTTTTAAAACTAATTTTTAGTGTAAAAAAATTCTTTTTGCCTAGGTTCTGCTAGCCAGGATATTTATGGAAGAGAGATTTATTTGAAATATCTGGATTTGGTGTGACACTTTTTGCTACAAAATAATTCAGTGAAATGATATACATGATATTGGGCATCATCTTGGTAATCTATATAAGCAGTCACAATGGATCCAATATGAATTTTTAATATGATCACAAATATGAGCATTTATAAGGCTTATAGAAATTATAGGTCTAGTCAAAACTGAAAACAATTTTTTCCTTTGTATTTTAGAAACTTAAGCAAACTACTTTTAAAAAAATTAGTTTGTTTTGAAAGTTACTATGAAACATCTTTGTTTGACAATTTTATGTTTTGACATAATTTGAAAACAAAACTCACATTTTAAGCTTCATGGATAATCTACAAAGTTTTTTGGAAAAAAAAATCAGCATCTTAATTTATGTGAAATGTTGATCTATTTTGTTGCTGTTAGTTTTAAAAACCTGTATTGTTTTATGTGCATTTGCTTTATTGAGAGCGTTCCTATGTTTAAGTGACTATGTAAACCATATAATTTTATTGAATATAAGACTATCACATGGTAAATGGACTAGCGTAAAGCTTTTATAATTTAGTTGTTAGAGATACACTTAATACATAAAAACATATTCATCAAAGAATATTTTGAACCAAAATAAAAAGACTAATAATGTTTATATATTTCAGTTTGGAGCTGGAATTTATATTTGTACATTGCATGTAACATATGCTATATGCATACATACATACAATTACATTTAAATACTATCATATCTAGATTACTGACTTCTTTAAATGGTAAAATGCTGTCACACACAAATATTGCACTTGTCTTTGCCATGCCTGCATTTATGCAACCTGAATAAGCAATTATGACATTTCTCTTTTTCCTGGAGTATGTTTTTTCCCTTGGTACTGGAATTGTTCTTTGTTGAATCTTTGTGATTAAAAAAAAAAAGCTGTTATATGAGTGTCAGTTTGCAATAAATGTGTGAGAAGATGAATGGTCAGGATAAACTGACCATCTCTTAGCATGTCTTTTCTACCTGGGCTTCAGAGCTCTAGCTCCCAACTACTGATATTTAAAAAGAAAAGAAATGAAAGCAAAGATCATACAAAAATCACCTTTAACATTTTATAGTAGAAAAAAGAGAAAATATTGAAATATTTTTTAATAATTTGTTAGGTAATTCTATTTTAATTGCTTTCCTATATTAATGTTCAAAATGTTGTTATTTGCTATCACTCATTTAAAATTGTTATTTTGTTCAACTCATACTTTTTACTCACAAAAAAGATAGTTCTTGAAAATCACCAAAATTGAGATTATTGTTTTCTCTACATTCATATTCCCCAAAGCTTTCTGCCACTCAGCCACTAAAGCTGGAAGCTGCATTTTAGAACAAATAGACTATTTTGATCACTATGCTTTCTTCTTACCTTGAATTTCAGTTTGCAAAGAAATATGCAAATTGATTTAATGACAACTTTTCGAAATGCACTCCAAGATGTTCGTGATGTTTTCAAGTAAAAAATTTAGGAAAGTATGATTTAAAGATCCCTTTTTTTGATAGCTAAAGCTTTTATATATAAACCTTCACTTATGTATTACCCAACCACTGAAGAATTTTAATGTATTGCAGTTCATTTTGCAGTATTTGCACAAACATTCAGAGTAGTATTATGTTGCTTAGTTATTTCATTATATTATATTTCACATTTAGATTTTCATTTGAATTTTCCTGTTTTCAACATTTGGATATCATCTCATTAACTATCATAAGCCAGTAGTTTAAGGAGGAGTAATTCTGAAATGTAAACACCCCTTCTAGAATTTTACAGCATTGCTATGGAAGAGAAAGAGGGGACTAGCATTACTTTCCCCCAAACATTTCCCTGTTATGATTATAAGAAAAGATCAGATGCTGTGGCAATTTTTTTCATATGTGATCTTTCTTTAGAATTATTTTCAAAGTCAACTGTCCTTAGACCTTATTTTCATCTCCAAAAAGCATTAAGTTTGCTTCTTTGTAAGATATTTCTTCATAACATATCTTAGTTTAATTCACTTTTAGCAAAAGAAACACCCAAACTCAATCTGGAGACCTCCTTCCAACATAATTTAGCTGGACCTTTTCTTAGTAAAGGTTTTCTGGTTTTCATTTTCACTTCATATTCTCAAATAAAAGATCCTTTGTTGTCTACCATTTGATTGGACTTAATGAAAAACACTCCATTTTAACTTAACAGTATTTCCTTTTGAATTTATTATATTTAAGAACACTGTCAAAAATCAAACATTTAATCTCAGGTTTTTATATTTCAAAATATATTACTATCACATGGCTCAGTGAGGTGATGTAAAAAGTACACTGAAAAGATTTCAAAAAGGAAAGCAAAAGCGGAAAAAAAAAAAAAACCCGGCTTCATTTTAATATGAAACTAAATACTATAGCTAATGTGCAGATTGGGTACAGCAGCTAACTGTAAAGACTAACATGTGACAGGGTGCCAACAGCAGAATTGTGCAGTATTGACTAAATGAGCTTCACTGATTTGTATTGAGGCTAATATCTTCTTTAAACAATTCCGTGTAAATTGTGCGTATAAAGTCATTGGAAGCTATTTCTCAGGACAGCCTCGCTGGCTAGCTACCTGCTGGAGTGAGGAAGATAATCAATAGGAAGAAATAGAGCTGAGCATGAGCCTGGGAAGCTTCAGAGCAGTTAATGCTGATAAAAGTAGATGATGTCAATATTTGGGAATAGCACAACTCTAGGATAATAGACAAAAGAGAAGTGCATATGTTGTAGAGTGTTCAAACAGGGGCAAAATTAAAGCCGAAGTGCCAGATGATGCCCTGGGCTGCAAAAGACATTATTTATTACAGGTATTGTTAAATTTTTACTGAAATCCAAACAGAGCAAGATGTTATATGAAAAAGGTACCTAACTTTTATCAGAAGCTTAAATACCCATTTCCATTTCAATGGTCAATAAGTTCCTGCCAATGATTGGTATAGGATAACCTGTCCTTCAAAGGTTTGGCAGATATATGTTTTTACGTATGTAATACTACATGTCTCATGAAGAAATTGCTTTTAATTCTCGAAGTTGCTTCCAAGATATATAAAAAATAAATAACATATACAAGATAAAATGAGAACAGGGTGTCAAAGGGTGACACCAAAGATACAAGCAAACCTAATTGTCTTTGCGTATACTTTTGTGATTATAGCAGCACCTTATCTTCTAAAGGTTTATTGGAAGTGAGGTAATGATATATTTTTACTAATTTAATACTGAAATCAGTTTTCCTCTTGCTGTCAGGCGATGAAATTTTGTTCTTCTGTGCTGATCTTTCTGTTGATGTATTATGACATAGTCTGTCAACATGAACAGATATGTGAAAGGAGATTGGGTGACTGAGACGTACAACCTGCACAGAACTCTTCTTGAATTTTAAGCATGTTACCATGTTTGGGTCCAACAAGTAAGGCTGCACTTGCTTTAAAATGCTGTATTTTTATATAATTTAAGCCCAAGTAAAGAACAGGTGGACTAGGACAAACCTCTAAACCAGAAATGAGTGAGCTGAATCCAAACCATGTATTTCAGAACACGTTTTAAAGAGCTCTTCCATGTCCTAAGTCAATTCCTTAAAAAACAAAACAAAACAAAACAAAAAAACCACCATTTGCAAAAGATAGACGTTTTTTGACAAAGAGGAGAAATCAAGTCACGCATGTGTGATCATCAAATGTAGCCATTTTCTCCCAAATTAAACAATTCCACAACTGTTACATGCTTTTATTGTCGCAGATGTTTTTATTGTTTGGTGTCAGATATCTGGATTATATCAAGCACATGATTCTGAGGTTAGGTAAAACAGCCACGCCTGATAGTTTTTACTTAAAACCAGGCTAACAAATGCAATTAGGAAAGCAAGCATGTTGATCAAGCACCTAACATTTTAAACACTGTTTATACCCATAAAAATAGAGAAATAAATAAATTTTACTCCTGATTTTCATTTTATGCTTTTATTTGGGGGAATAACTGGTTATTAGGAATGTTTCATCTTCTCAAAATCACACATTGCAGTGACTAACCCAAGATGCAGGATTACAATCAAAATCATTTCAAACTCCAATATATAATCTTTATAAGCTTTCTTACAAATAAAAATATTTGCTCAAAAAAATGCTGGTAGCTGTCATCCCACCCTTTTATATTAAATACAGAAATAAAAGACCTTTAGTTATTATTGAATTCTAAAGAAGGCTTCATTTCATATAAAGTATGAATTTTGATTTAGAGACACAGAAAAAAAAACCCTTAAGATCTATACTTCAACTAATTTGTTAATCTTGTACCACTTTCAGCATTTGTCACACATATAGACCAGGAAATTGGCTCCATCTCATTCTAGCTCTGTATTGAATTAAAAACCTCTACTGCAAAGAAGAGCATGATGTGGGGAAAGAATAAATTTCGTTCTTTCTTTAGCAATGCACATATATTTCCATACATTTCACATCCTAAGGGAGTCTATGAATGCATTCAATAAATACAAAACTATAAACTATAATTCCAGAAAAGGCAAAGGTTTACATTTTTTCTGATTTTAATACACCATTTAAGTTTGAAGACTGAAAATTAAATACTTTTATACATTTTATTTTACTTTTTTTTTTAGTAGACACTTTCACTGTTAGAAATAAATCTATAATAACGAATCTTACTTGCTTCTTCCACTTGGATAATATTAACATGTTTAGATCAAAGCAAATTAAATATCAGTAGCAGCAAATTGAGAAGAAAAATGTTTTCTGCTCTTTAAATCTATGTTTGCATTCAATTCACCAAAGTCCACCTTGGGTAATCTAGTAGACATTATATGCAAACCATATATATGTGTACATTAAAAGCAGTGTCCATTCCTCTTTCATATTATAGACTAACAGAAAAGGTATTTTTCAACCAAGTACGATAATAATGAGATGTTTTTCAGCATGATGGGTGCATGTCTATGAAGATTTTGTGAAAATGAAATACACCCACAGGTGAGGGGGATTACTAACTCTTGACACAGACTTTCTGTATGTATAGTTCACTGGGCTTTCAAGTGTTTGAATCTGTGACTGTGTTCTGAGGAGACAGTACTGTGTGGTAGATTTATGATGGCCTCGTGGAAACAGAGCTAGCAAAGATTATGGCATACTTGTTTAGAAAAACGGTGAGCTGAAGGTTCCTGATTTACACTGACATATATCTAGATGAAACCATAGTTTGCAAATTGCCTTGAGGAGTAATCTTTTATTAAGTGTTTGATAGATATCAAAATGTACATATCTCTTTTAAAACATATCAAGAATGTTGATATTATTTTTGCAAGGATTCTTCTATATCTATAGGTTAAAATATTTTTCATAGGTTAAAATATTTTTACTTCTACATTTCTATTTTCTAAATAACTTAAAAATTAATAACCAGTAAGAGAAATCATATCGTGTTAAGAAATACATTTTATAATGTTGAAAAATTAAAAGGTCCAATAATGTGAAAAAATGTAAAATTTTACAGTAAATCAGCATAGCTGTTAAGAGGTTCAAAGTCTTCACAGCTTTTGTTTTTATATTTATGTTCTTATTCAAGGATGAAGAAATAACCTTTAAAGAAGGTGCCTTAATTAGCCAACTTACAACCTGTCACTCCCTGACTTCTTTCCGTTTTAAGTGTTTAATAAACCTAATCTTCATTTGAAGGATGTGGCTGTTTCTCCCTTATTTTATTAGGCTAGTGAAGCTACTCCTTCACTGAATTCAGAACTGAAATTGTGAGCTGATATGCTCACAGACTTTTTTCCTATGGAAAGTCTTATCTGTATATGATCGGAAATGGCAGAATGCATAACACAAACTTGTAATCATTGTGTTCTGCATTTTTAATTTCTGTGATGCTATTCTTTGCTGTGCCCCTTTAATTTGTGTAAGAGTGTCACCATTCATATGTAGGAGAACCACATTTTTTCCACAATACCAATTTGTATGCTCCTAGTTAATCTGAGAAATAAGTGTTTGGGAAAAGAGGAGTGGTTTACAATTAAATAACAGATTTGAAATTGCTGAAATCACAGCTCCTTCCAAATATTCATCCTGTTGGTTCCATTATGCTTGTATTTTACAGCTTAGGATTTTGGATGTTTAATGCTGGTATTGTGTAAAGTGGGTGTTCCTAGAAGTCACGCTTATGAATTATTGTGTTCCCCAACTGCTTCAGGGCATAAAATTTCTCTAAGAGACAGCAGCTGACAGTTTGGAAGAAACTGGCTCCAAGTGTCAGATAACTTTTAACTTTTAATGTTGAGTTTTGAAAGTATCTTTTAGGTCTCTGTTCTTAGGGATTTAGTAAGAACAAATGGAATGCATAGGAAGCACATATTTCCACTATTGACCTAGTCTTTTTTTTTATCATAGCTCAGGATGCTTGTGGCAAAAAAAATACATAACATGACATCTACCCTCTTAACAAATTTTAAGTGTATAGTGCACTACTCTTAACTATAGGCACAACATTTTACAGCAGATCTCTAGACCTTTTTCATTTTATGTAACTGAAATTTTATACCCATTGAACAAGTCTCCATTTCCTTCTCCCCACTGACCCTCACCGTGATCTTACTCTCTGTTCCTGTGAGTTTGACCATTGAGGTATCCCGTGTAAGTGGAATCGTGCGATATTTGTCCTTCTGTGACTGCCTTATTTCACTTGGCATATATTTTCAAGGTGTATCGGGATACTTTTCTGTGTCTACTATTATCCTCCCGCTCCCTGGAGGGTCCCAGAGAAGGGGCTCAGTTGGAATGTTCCACATGAAATAAAACAGTTCATTCACTAAGAGATTGCAAGAGAGAGAAGGGAAGGGTTAGAAGAGGAAACCTGATTAATTCTCACAGGACACAGGTACAGAGAGGTTGGTAGCCACCATTCTTGTCATTGTTGACTGTTGCTCACCATGTGGCAGGCATAATGAAGAGGGCTTTATGTACATTGTCATATCCACCTGCTCAGCTTCCCACTGAGATACGTGCTGTTATGAGCCCCACTTTACAGATTAAGGAAATCAAAGCACAGAGGGATGAAGTAACTTGCCCAAGTCTACAGAGCGGATCAGCACTAGAGACGGGACCCAGCCTTCCTTTTGAGCAATTATGCTGCTTTCCTAGTAGTCGCTGGGTAAACAAATGTGTTTTTTTTTTTTTCCTTTTAATACAAAGGAATAAAATAAAGTCTCTATCAGTGAAGGAGAAACAGCTCTTCATTCTCCTAAGAAATAAGAAGAAAGTGCTCTTGGCCAAAGTTAGCTGATTGTCTTGCTATTTGGTTCTGAAGAAGGATAAATGTGTGGGAGTTAGATGCACAGTCCAGGGTGTAGATGTCAGAGTGTTGGACGTGACAGGTCTAATCATCGAGGTTCTTTTTGGTGAGATGGTGTCTAGACCCCCACCGCTCTGAGTGGCATAAATTCACTCACAGGTTTGTAAAACATGCGCAAAATTACAAGTATTCTTTATGAAAGTATCTGTTTCGAATGATATGTGTCTGTAACATTAATGGGACTTATTTGTGCTATGCTCCTTTCTAAGAATATTCTTTAGCTGTGGTTGTTGCATTTACATATCATTGTATGAGATCAAGTATAAGCCTATGGTACCGTGGGAGATTTTATTGTTTTTACTTTCCGGATCAGATTAAGTGCTTACTTCTTATGCTCTCACTAATGATTGTTTTTATTACTTTTGCTGCATTCACTATTCAAAAATAAAGTCACTAAATTTGCTTGTTTTATTTACTCATAAGGATTGTAGATTGTTTGAAAATTGGGCATACCCATCAAGCCAAATCCCATCACAGGTATACATTCTATTGTGGTAACAAAAGTATTTTACTTCAGTAAAAAACTGCGGAATTTATTTATGGATAGAGAATGCCTCCGAGATAGTAGGGGCTCAGTAGATGTTAACTGGATAAATACATATTCACTTTGATTAAAATCTTATTGAAAGAGGCCAGAGGTCTTTGATCCCAACGTCAGTCATTCAGATTGAGTAGGTTAAAAATTACTTTGTTTTGGGGCGCCTGGGTGGCTCAGAGGGTTAAGCCTCTGTCTTCGGTTTGGGTCGTGATCTCAGAGTCCTGGGATCGAGTCCCACATCTGTGCTCTCTCCTCGGCAGGGAGCCTGCTTCCCCCTCTCTCTCTGCCTGCCTCTCTGCCTACTTGTGATCTCTGTCAAATAAATAAATAAAATCTTTAAAAAATAAAAAAAATAAAAATTACTTTGTTTTGTTTTGTTTCCCTAGGGTGCTGTGAAGACCAGAATTGGGCCAATGCAGTTTGCTTTCAACTATCATGGTGGAAACAGAGAACATCAGAGAGGTACACAATTATCACTAAGCAAACAATAGAGCAAAAGTTTATAACAGTGGAAGCCTTAGAATCAGGGAAAAAAAGGGTTTGAATTCTAGCTCCAGTTGATATGGTGTTGTGACCCTAGACCAGTTATTAACTTCTTCAGAACAGTTTTCCTTTTGTATAAAATGTAGATTAAAATAACTGAGAGAGACACCTCAATCAATGGTTTCTAAATATTCTGTGAAATAGCACAGGACCTGGCACTGTGTAAATCCTCAGCAACCATGATTACCAAGATTAATACATGGGATATTTTAATGTCCCTATGTATATATTGGTTTGCAATTTGAAAAGTTCCAATTTTGGCATATTACATTAATGGATGATATTTCAAATCAGTAACTTTTATTTTGAGGATTCTCTCAAGAATCAAAGGAGACTCAAATCTGAGAGAAAAATTTGAGAAACAGATATAATTCAGAATGTTTTGATTGTACAATCTTGTTGAGTTCATAAGCATTAAACTTTAATAATTTGGTTTTATATGTGGTAGAAATAGTCTATAAACAAAATATAAAACTAAGTAGAATTTGTGTTTCATAGTTGGCACAGGATTCACATTTTTGAACTGTGCTGCGGCTGCTATGGTGAATGAGATACTGTCTCTATATTTAAGAAACTTATAGTCCAATGGGATATTTATTGACCAAAATTATGATGTAAGAGCAGTAGGGGAAATAGTAATTCCATGAAACTAGTTTGAGAGTGTAAAGTCAGGCATTTAATTTATGTCACGGACTACTGAGAAGGCCATGCTTTTTTCAGACCTTTGAAGGCTCTGCATCTGTCGCTATTGTGTGTACATGCATGTGTGTGTGTACATGTGTGGGTTCATGAATGAGAAAACAAAGCAAAAAAGTCCTCCTTTATTCCAGCTCTCATTGCCTTGTTTGTAGGAAGAGACATAGTGTTTTCCTCTCTCACTCTTAAGTGAAGAGATTGTTTCTCTGAAGGAATAATTAATTATGTGTGTGCATAAGCTGACGTCTAAGACTTCTACCAAGCAATCACGGAAACAGTGAAATCATTCATAAATAGCAAAATCTCTTCCACAGAAGAGATCAATATTTATGATAAGTTTTCCACCTTTTTTTTTCTTTTCCAATTTTCTGCTTTCTTTCCAAAGTCTGTTGCGCAGTGCATACATAATTTTAGAAGGAAAAAAAAAAAAAGCAGAAATCTTTCCCTTTAACATTGACAGAGATAACAAATATCCCATCTCTTCATTGTCCTTTGACTTCGGTGACTTGTGCCCTTGTGTGTGACCACTAGGCTCCCCTCCTGTTGACGGTTACAAGCCAAGGATAGACGCTTTGCCCGACTGCATGCACAGTTCAGAGAAGCTGGAATGTTTAGGATAATTTGGACTGCTAAAGTGTCCCCGTATAGGGCAAAGTATAGCCAAGTTCTGGACACCTGGATGAAACACAGAGAATGAGTACTCCTAAATCTTCTACCATATCTCATTCATGAATTAAATGAGCCTGACGAAAAATAAATTGAGGCTTCATGTCTACCTCCACCTTATATCATTACTTAGGACTTTCTAAACTGCTAAAGACAAAAAACAAAAACAAAAACAAAAACAAACTCATACTAGTTTATTACCGTTGAAATTCACCAGAATTTTCATAGTCTATAAGCTGTCTTTAAGTAAATTCTCTGAGAGCTATTCAGCATTATTTTGTATTCTAATTTGGTATTAATGTTAAAAACATGACTGACTGCCATCTGTTATCACAGGTGTCATCTGATGGAAACGTTGGTTCTGGAGTTTCATTCACTCTGATATATTCTGTATGCAAGGGAAAAGGAAGCAAATGAATCTTCACTGCCCACCTCCACACAGCGAACTGTTGCTCTTTAAATGTAACCTCAGGGGCACCTGGGTGGCTCAGTGGGTTAAAGCCTCTGCCTTCGGCTCAGGTCATGGTCCCAGGGTCCTGGGATTGAGGCCCGAATCGGGCTCTCTGCTCAGTGGGGAGCCTGCTTCCTCCTCTCTCTCTGACTGCCTCACTGCCTACTTGTGATTTCTCTCTCTGTCAAATAAATAAATAAAAATCTTTAAAAAAAAAATAAATGTAACCTCAGGATAGCGTTAAGGTGGGACAATTTCCCAATCTAGGGAGTATCATTTGTTCCCAGCCCAAAAGCCCAAGACTAAAGTATGCTTACATGCTAACAAGAGAAGTGAAAACAACTCACTGGAAGAAAAAAGAATAAAGCTTTGTTAATCTTATTTCATCCTTGCATTAGCAGATTTACTCTTTTAGTGATATAATTAACATATCCTAGGTGCCCACAGGGTGCCTGAAACAGAGACACTGTAGAACTGGGGGTACAGAGCGGGACCAGCCTGCAAGTCCTACCTGTTAAATAGAAGTGAGACGAACATTTAGTCCTGATACGATGTGAGGTACCAAGCAATGTTTCCAAACTGAATTGTAATTCAAAGCGTAGACATTGTGTCATAAGCATATTTCCATTGTCCTGCAGACTTTTTATTAATTTTTACAGCTTAGATGTATTCCTTCTTAACCATTAATGCTCTTCAGCTTTTAGATTGTTTCTGAACTTCGGCTATTATGGAGAGCATTATTATTTAAACCGTGGAAATCTGAAGAGTGCCCTCCATGTCCAATAATAAAGAAACAATGAAATAAATCATAGCATGAATATACAGTAGAGGAGTAGAAAACACAAGAATGATTCTTGTCAACATTTTTTAGTGATTTAAATGAAAAAGCAAAGCAAAAGCTGTGTTATACACACATACATTTATATATTAAGAGCTCCACAACATAAAATTTTGTATTTGTACAAAAACATCAGGAAAATTTTATCGAAATTTTATCTGGGCTTAATTCTGTATGCAGGGTTATGAGTAACTACTAGCAGGTTTTTCTTTTTTTTCTTTTTATTCTCTGCTTTTTAAAGTTTTAAGATTTATGTATTTATTGTACATGCACTGGGGGAGAGGCGGAAAGGGAGTGGAAGAAGGCTCCCTGCTGGACTGGGGGCCCCATTCCAGGGCTCTGGGCTGGGGCTCAGGGCAGGGGGTCAGGGTTGGGGCTCCATCTAACCACCTGAGATCTGAAGCCAAGAGTCTGTCACTTAACCGACTGAGCTACCCGAGAGCCCTTGAAGTTTTTCTCTAAAGGTCATGTCTTATTTTAGAATCAGACTAAGCCTCTATTCTTACTATATGTTTTAAGAAATTTGATTTTTAATTAAAAAGTGAATATTGTATAGTTTTGAAAGGTATTTCTAGTTTTTTCTCCGGGTGATTTTTACCAACTTAAACAGGCACCAGGAATAGCAATAATACCAGCACTGAGTCAGAAACAAAACAAAACAAAACAAAACAAAAACCACAGCTTATTAAAACATAATAACTAAATATACCTCATTGCTATTTTAATTTGCATTTCTTTACTAGAAAATACCATGATTATTGTTCCCTCTTTGATTTCTAATTTCTAAAAGATATTTCTTTTTGCCTGAATACTATATAACATCTTTTGTCTTTATTTCTCATTTTCTTCCCTTAGAAAGAATTCTTTATGTAACACTAACATTTGATACAAATATTCTTCTTTGACTATGTTCCTTTTATTTTATGCTGTTTACTTTTCAGCATAAAACTTTTAAATAATTTAACAAATTTGGCCATTAAAACCGCACAGTGGTTTTAATGGCCAAATTTGTTAATATTTTTATTAACGATTTTATTTATAACTTCAAATTTTAAAAGTTTCTACCTCTCTAGAGTTAAGTAATTTTTAAATAATTTTTGTTTAGTGTTGCAGTTGTTTGGATAGTGTTCTGTAGTTTTTAACTGAAAATTTTAAATTAACATTTATAGAGTATTGTTTGTTATATTGGCCTACATTTTTTCAAATGCTAATAAATGGTCCCAACACCATTATTTTCTTTTTTATGATGCTCCTTTTAATTATATTTGTGTATTCACATGCATATAAACATAAACAGATTATATATACATATAGAATATGTGTGTATTAATATGCATGTATAGTGTTATTCTTTTTTTAAAAGATTTTTTATTTATTCATTTGAGAGAGAGAGTGAGCATGAGTTGGGGGAGAAGCAGAGGAGAGGAAGAACAGACTCCCCACTGACCAGGGAGCCCTCCTGGAACTCTAGAATCCTGAACTAAGGGCAGAACCTTAACCTAACTGACTGAGCCACCCAGGCACCCAGATAGTGTTATTCTTGAATTTAATATTTTATTCTTTTAGTTTGCACATCTGTCTAGAAGTTTGTGCATCATTCTAAAATACACACTGTTTTAATTAGAGCTGCTTTAATCTTCATCAATTGTAATAGTTCATACGTTTGTATATGCTCATTACTCCCCTTTTCATACATCTTAAAATATCCCCTTTATTGTTCTAAATTAATTTTACTGCTAATTTCTGTCATCTCCAAGAAAAAAAATCCAAAAAATTAGCATTATTAAAATTAAGAATTATATTAAATGTACAAATTAATTTAGAAAAATTGAATAACAAATAATTATGGATAACAATAATTTGTTTGAACACAACTGAATTTTCTGGCTCAGATCAAGAGAGAATGATAATCTCTGCAAAGGCATGGATGCAGCATAACTCCTCAAACTCCAGTATCTTGGCCTTTTCCCTCATAAGGCTCTGAGAAGAAAGAACCCGCCACAAACACACCAAAACTTACCATCTTTGTGTTGCTAATGATTACAAAAAGATTCTACAGATGGGAGTAGTCCCCCCAAACATTAAAATATTGAAACAATGAAAGATTATTTAGGTTAACAAACATCTTGAGGAGACAACATTCAGCCTAAAAACCCTTCTTATCTTATGACCAATAATGACTGGTCAGATTTCCTAACACCTGAAATTTCAAAATAAGGGTGTTGATTAGAAAGGAACTGTTAAATCTGAGCCACAGGTCAGATGTGAGGAAAATAGATCTAATCTGTATCATATACTTAGAACTTCAAATACTCTAAGGGACTGAGAGTGTTTGTGGAGAGAAGCCTGTGGAAGAGCTGTTAGTGGGACTGTTTCTCTGTTGGAGTGTTGTGTGGGGCCACGTGGATGGAGGGTATGTGCTTATATTTGAGCCATTTCAGTTCATGCCTTGATTCCCCATTTTTTTCTTTACCCTAGTTAAGCTCTCTGTTACTTGGTGCCTTGTATCTTAGACCCAACCCACATCTTGTTTCCATCTTGTTAGAGGCATGATTACTGGTAGCTTTCCCCATGCTATTTGTTATACCATATATATGCCTTGTGTCAAACACTGGGTTGCATATTTCGCATATCTTATTTTATTTACTCCTCAAAACAAATCTGAGGAGTATATAGCATCCGGATTCCTACCTAATTTTTACTAGTACTCTTGTTTCCCATCTTCCTCAGAATTTACAGTTTTACTGTCTGTGGACAACTTTCCAGGGTTTCTCTGTAGCTCCATTGAATCCCAGAATCTACATTCCTTCATTAGTCTCCACCAGCTAGTATTGTCAATAAACTGACGTACTGAGTTTTGGATAAACTGGTGTTCTCTCCATGGTTAGCATTGGTATCTAGGTCAGGGTTATCTTATCCCTCCCAGATCTGTTCATAGTTTGCTGTCTTGTCTGTCTTTCCATTAGTCCAACTATTTATTTAATATGTCAATAAGGATAAACAGAAGGAATTCTAATTCTCATGCTTTCAAAGACCCACAAGGAGACATTTCTTAAATTCAGTGTTGATACACTAAAATATGTTCATAGCTGGAGATCCTTGACCAAAATGATTACTAGTCAGGTGCATGTCTATTGTTCCTCTATACCTATGAATTTAGCCTGATACAGTTTCAGTACATTAAAATATACTATAGGTTTTCAGTAAATAATCACTGATGGATGTTACCAATGGAAAAACATTTAGGAGGGAGTAGTAGAAAACTAAACCACAGGAAAAAGAGTGCTAAACTTTGAGTAGGATACCATGATTCAATTTTTGGCTACATTTTATATTAGCTGAGTGTCTGGGAAAGTTTTTTTTAAACCTTTTGAGTCTTTGTTTATGTATAAAATGTGGGTTATATTATTAACTTTTTCAAAAGATCCACAAAACTGTATATAGAAAAGACTATGAATTCAGGCACAGAGTAGGAGATCAGATCTATCAGAAAATAGATGACACACTCAATGGGACAATTAATGAAAATTTTTAAAAAAGATTTTATTTATTTATTTGTCAGATCCAGAGGGAATATAAGCAGGGGGAACAGCAGACAAGAGAGAGAAGCAGGTTCCCTGGTGAGCAGGGAGCCCGATGTGGGACCTGAGCCAAAGGCAGAGGCTTAACTGATTGAGCCACCCAGGCATCCCCAGTTAACGAAATTTACTGGAAGAATTCATTTACAAACCACAGACAGGTTTAAGAGAAATTGACAAGAGAGCTGTTCTTAGGTCGTAAAGAGCAAGGGGAGTCAGGAGTTATTGGAAAAGAGTTCTACTTATAGGAGAGGGCTGCCTTACTGGCTCAGGTAGGGTAAGCAGCAACTACAAACTCTTACTTCATGCCAGTACCATTACATAAACCCAAAGGTAAGACTGACGGATTGGAGCCCAATTGATTCAGACCATAAAGGCCAGCTTTCTGGGGGGCAATGAGAGAGTAGAGAAGGATAGAAATTGGATCTGAAGGGGCAAAAAGACTAACAGAATGCTCAAGACAGTTTTGTTGAATAAACAAATGCTTGAATCTGAATCCCTATTATCATTCTAAAGACAACACCGTTGACCATAGACTGAAAATCTCATATTAAAGTGGAGAAAATAGGGGTGCCTGGGTGGCTCAGTGGGTTAAAGCCTCTGCCTTCGGCTCAGGTCGTGATCCCGGGGTCCTGGGATCGAGCCCCGCATCTGGCTCTCTGCTCAGCAGGGAGCCTGCTTCCCTCTCTCTCTCTGCCTGCCTCTCTGCCTGCTTGTGATCTCTGTCTGTCAAATAAATAAATAAAATCTTTAAAAAAAAATAAAATAAAGTGGAGAAAATATAGACGAAAGAAGATAATTAGGGAAAGACATTAAAATAATGGATAAATTGAAAATCAATGAGAAAAAATTTCAAAAAAAGGAGGCAAAAAAATAAAGACTTTGGGGCACCTGGGTGGCTCAGTGGGTTAAGCCGCTGCCTTAGGCTCAGGTCATGATCTCAGAGTCCTGGGATCGAGCTCCGCATCGGGCTCTCTGCTCAGCAGGGAGCCTGCTTCCTCCTCTCTCTCTGCCTGCTGCTCTGCCTGCTTGTGATCTCTCTGTCAAATAAATAAATAAAATCTTTAAAAAAAATAAAAAAAAATAAAGACTTTGAATAAAAGCAAATGTATTATAATAACAATAATAAAAAAAAATTAAGTATGGACCTTAAAATGAATATATCATACTATATTGTACTAAACTATACTATACTAGTGAACTTGTTATTGAGATTAGCAAGGCATGATTTTTTTTATATAAAGATTTTATTTATTCATTTGAGACAGAGAGATACAGAAAGAGAGAGTGCATTAGCAGGGGGAGAGGCAGAGGGAAAAGAGTAACAGAATCCCTGCTGAGTGGGGAGCCCAACGTGGGGCTCAATGTGGGACTCCATCCCACGACCCTGAGATCATGACCTGATGCTTAGCCATCTGAGTGACCCAGGCACCCCATAAGGCATGCTTAAACTTTGAAGCTTAAAGTAACTCAAAGTAGAATGTTATTTATTGTGCTGTATAGTCTACATTCTACATTTATGTAGTCTTCAAAATTAGAACAAAATTTTGAGTTAGAATTTGGGACCTAAATCAGTTTGCATTTGGTGCAAATATATTTGGTGCAGCACTCAAATGAGATAGGTATCCACATTTTTGTAGAATGTAAGTTGAGGTAGTTCAGTTTTCCAAGATGCTTGCAAATAGTGCTTCACATGTCATTAACTAATTTGATTACTACTCAATTTTATATACAAAGCAATCATTGACTACACAAGATCTCATGGACACCAAATTTGCATTTAACAATATATTTTCCCAAACAGCAAACATATTTTAGGTATGTGATAGAGGTTTTCTTCTAATGACAATGGAATTTCATTTTATTCCATGTTTAAGTGAAAATTATGTTTTAATGGTAATTTTTTAAAGTTACTCATTTAATTTTCTTCCTCTCATGATAAACTGATATTTCCCTATATTATCAAAATTAAAGCTACCAGAATGTAGCACATAAATCAAAGAATATTTTAAAGTCCAGAAAGATATTATTTTGTAATTTAAATTCAGTTTTGTCTGGTTTTGGCATGGTATCCAAATAATGTAGGTATCTATGTTATTGCAAAAAATAAGCTTAACTTTCGGTTTAGTGGTTGCTTAGGCTCCAGTCATGATCCTGGCATCTTGGGATGGAGCCCCGTGTCAGACTCCCTCCTTGGTAGGGGGGAGTCTGTTTTCCCTCTCCCTCTCCCAGCCCTCCCCCATTCACCTCACCCATGGTCTGTCTCTCTCACTTTCTCTGTATCTCATATAAATAGATAAACAAAATCCATAGAACTAACTGCTAATAGGCATCAAGACATATTTTTGAACACTCTTAAAAAAACAGCAAAAAAGAATTTATAAAAATGTTGATAATCGTTTAGAGAAATTTATCTGGACAAAAACCAAAGAAGTTAGCTGTCACAAAGGAGTGCTGCATATCTTTATTTTAAAAGACTTAGGTTACCTGTCATCGAGTGGGCTGAAAAAACTTTTTTTTTCTTTTCCAATAGTCAAAAGTCCTATTTCCTATTTCATTATTTCATAATTCACCATGCATCATTATATATCAGTATTTATCAACATGGAAAATTTTTCATAGTGTCTTCATGGCAGATGTGATCATTTTTTAAGAAACAAGTTAACTACATTCTCACTAGATAGAAATAATTGGTTTCATACTTATAATAAAATTGGTTAAATTAAGTGGTCCATGAAAACAACTGAATTATCTTTTAGTATGAAAATTAAGCAAAAGTGCGTGAATCATAAAATAATCTATCATGCAATTTCTGATTATATTCTGGGAAAATGGATAGTGTTTACAAAAAATGTGAATTTTCATGAATCAATGAATTCTAAAAAAACTAAAGACTGTGCTTTCCCAATTTTAGGAATCACATATAACAAATTTAACAAAATGCTATTCCTCAGGATAAAAAATATCTTTAAAAGGAAGTGCGGGGTAAGCTCGATGTATAGTTATAGGACATCTACTTTATGTATTACTTATTAATTAATTTATTTATTTAAAACTTTAACAAATGTAGCTTTTTAAAATGCAAACTAACTCCCATGTCAAATTTAGATATCAGCTGAATAAATATCTCTAGAGGGTTATTAGGGAAAATGATTAGCAGGAAGTACAGCTACCAGAAGAAAATGTGGGAAGTAGGTGGTGGGAGAACAGAAATATGCTTTGAACCAACAAAAGAACTTGACAGATGTTTTCCATTCCTCTGATTAACCAAAGGTAACCTGCAAAATTTTCATGAAGAGACAATAGTTGATGGACATTTTAGTTAAAGGAAAATTATGGTGCATTTTGACTTCTACTTAACATTCTCACTGAGTAGGTCTAAATATCTCAATGGATTCAGTCAGCTAAAGTCCACACAAATATTTCCTAATAGGGGAGATCTCTGATCTAGAGATCCATGTGTATGTGTTGTGAATTGCATAAAATCCTATGCAGATTTTGACACATTTTTATATATACACAAAGAAAAATAAAAGTGTGTACTCTGATGATATGACTCCTACAATCATCTTTGAACACTTGTCTCTACCTAAAAACAAATACAATCGTACTAGAGAGATTTTACTGATTGTTTTAACCCAGAGGATCTGATCAATATCAGAAGAAAGCCCTATTTTCCTTGCCTCACAGAATTTTTCCTATTTCCCTGATATAAATTAATCCCAGCGTTGTGGTCATGGTTGGGGGGGGTGGGGGGGGTGGAGTGGAGATGTTTTACTTTTCGTGGGAAACAAAATATGTGGTTGCTGACTTTATTTGACAGCATCTCTGTCTGGATGGCGGGGATAATTATCTGACGTATGGACTTCAGCAAGTGTTTCCTTAATTGTCCACCCAGCTGGTATTCTCAGAATTTTCCCAGCTTTTGTGTTTTTGATCACATAAACAATGAAAAATGAAAATGCCATGGGAGAGGAATTGCAAAGCAGTCAGATGCTAAAATCCTGGTTCCACAGTTTCAGTACATTTCAATATTAGAAAGAAGGAGAATAGAGGAACTGAGAAATTTTCTATAAGCTAGAAAGAGTAACAAGAACTAGGTCTTGGACAAGGCTCTGAGTGGGTAGTAGTACTTCAGCGACAAGAATCCCACAAACCAAAATGGGGCACGTGCGATGGAAGGAAGGGAAAGAAAACAAGAAACAAAAGTATCTGTGTATATTAACCTTAAATGTGCTGGTGAAAATGTATAGGTTCTAAATACAGTCTGAATACTGAGCCAACATTTGAAGGGTTTTCTTTTTGAGATTGAAAAATTTAAATGAATTTCTGCTGTTTATGTGCTTGTTGTAATAAGACAATATTTACATTCCACTTAGAAAATAAACCAAAGGCAGATATTGTTTTGTCTTATGCTCTTTTCACTCTATTCACAGGAATAAAACGATTCCATCATTTTTATGTGACTCATATGCAAAACAAAATTTGCTCATCTGTGTGGTCTACTGATTGGAAATAAAATCAGATATTTCATCTAACTTCATCAAGTAAAAGAAAAATCAGTGTGATTCCAAGAAGAGATGAACTCATTTGGTAAAGAAATAATTGTTTTACAATTTTTAGAAAGAATTATCAATAGCATCCTCTTAAAAAATGTCAGATGCCAGAGCATATTATTTTTAATATTTTAATTATATTATTATTTTAATAAAACCATGACTGGCACATGAAAGAACACATTCCAGTTTTGGAAAGATGCAGTGTCATGAATATTGAACTTTCCTTCTGTGTATATAAATCATAAAGTTCAGGTGTCACTAAAAAATATCACCTCATATTTTTGGCTTATGCTTTCATGAACTTACTTGATCATATTGGCCTTATTTTTTGTACATAGATACAGCTTTACTTCACTTGTTCTGTTTTTGTTTCTACACTTAAATTCTGTAACCCAAAAAATATGCTGACTTGCAAAGATTTTTTTTTTATATTGTTTTTATTTCTGTTCTCAGATTTGTTTTCCTGGTACTATAATATTTTGTGATGAGGTGGCATTGAATGAATAAACCTAAGTTTAATTACCATAATTGTTTGATCAAATATTTGATTTGGGAATTGGTCAGTGGGGTTGAGGAGTCAGTCACAATAATTTTATATTAGAACTAATTTAGGAGAGAGGCGCTGTTCCATTTACTTCTGCCAGTCAATGACAGGGTGAAATCTGAAATCTTTCATCCATCGGGATGCTAGATGAAACTGTCAATGCTAGCCTCAGATTTTTCGAAATGGTTGCATCTTAGACCTTGTAGATAAAGCCTCTATATATGTCCTCATAAAAAGATTTACCTTGGATGGCAAGGCTCAAAACTCAGCAGTACTGAGTATCAGTATAAAGTCACCTTCCACAGTCCTATTTAGAATTTCTGCATTTAATGTTTTTGGATGAGCAATTGAAATCATTAACAGAGAAGTTTTTTACATTTACCTTGGGCACAAAGATTTGTGTAAACTGTTTTTCAAGAAAGAGGGGAGACCTAAAAAAAGAGAAATAATATATATTGTTTAGTATGCATGTTTGACACTCAGGTTTATTGATATGTTCTGCTTTTTATAAGATGAATACTATAACAAATGACAGAGAAGAGATTGCACGTCACTATCTCTGTTTTATCTATGTACTGCCAGTGGGCAAAGATTTCTCATTTCATACATCATTTACAACTTCCTACAGTAATTTTACACAGTTCATATCCTTGTTACAAGGCATAGCAATTATGTATACACATATATGCATGCAGGCATACTGAATATGAAAACCATGCGGTTCTAAAGGATTGCAAAGTTCATATGCTCCAGCCAATAGATGCTGTTGAAAGCTTTCTCATTTTAACTGATGCCCCAGTGTTACCATAAAACTGGTTATTTCAGGAGGTCTTCTTTTAGAGTATGTTGGTAAAATATTGTTTTCAGTTTTTCCAATTGCTTTTGTATCCCAAAAGTTACCTTAAAAAATAATTATGTTCCAGTCACCTGGATGGCTTAGTCACTTAAGCATCTGACTCTTGACTTGGTTCCTGAGACTGAGTCTCCAACCTCCTCCCCCACCACCTCCGTTGGGCTCTGAGCTGGATGTGGAGCCTGCTTTAAGATTCTGTCTCTCCCTCTCCCTCTGCCCCTCCACTCGCCTCCCCCCCACCTTTCTCTAAAAAAGAAAAAAAGAATATGTTCCCTTTTCTATATACTTTTACTCCTTTGCCTAAGTAGAATAAGAAAAATGCAATTTTGCATTCTGGAATGGATGAAAAGCAACCCTAAAATGTAGATTTTCAATTTTAAATGTGAATAGAGTAGGACAGCATTTGGTTATACTGGACTTTCTAAAATTATTTTCAGTTTTCATAGTTGTTCTACTTTTTCATCTAATGTAGTATACTTAACATCTAGAGAGACTGTAAATTACTAAATTGAAACATAATTTATAATCTCCAGAAATAAATTCTGAATGCTTTCATGTGTTATCAGTAATCTATAACTAATTTAAAATTTTTGAATTTCTATTTTTTTCCCCAAATTTCATTATTTTTAATATTCTGGCTTTCATTATGTATGGTTAGAATGATGAATGGTAACTCTTGAATTTTCTTAAAAGTACAGAAATTAATGATTCAGATTCAGCAAACACAATGAATCCCACTAGTTACTTATTAATAAATTAATTTTAAACAATTATTTGATGTGTTGACATGCTGTATACCTACTCCTCCACAACGATGATTTCTTAAGATTTGTCCCTTTCTTTTCTTTTCTTTTCAAGATTTTATTTGTTAATTTGTCAGAACGAGAGAGAGGCAGGCAGAGGGAGAAGCAGGCTCCTTCCTAAGCAAAGAGCCCAATGTGGGACTCAACCCCAGGACCCTAGGATCATGACTTGAGCTGAAGGCAGACCCTCACCTGACTAAGCCAGGTGCCACCCAGGCATCTCTGTCCCTTCCTTTTGAGAGATGACGCCTTCCAGTTTCCTTTTATTAACCTTTACCTGGTATCCCTGATGCATCAGAATGCATAAATCTATATATGGAAAATAAGATTTCTCATATTAGGTCCTTGTATTTTAAGAAAAGACAGGAACACATAAATGGTATATTCTACTTTTGTGACTCTTTCTATTACTGATGTTTGATAAATGCACAAGATATTAGAGGTCTTTGTGTTTTAGTAAAATTCAGGAGAATAGATTGCCGATGCTATTCTGTCACTGACCATTTTCTTGTCCTTGAATCGGTCCTTCCACGCACTTCAATATTTCACTTGTAAAATGAAGCAAACTGGATGATTTAAATTTTCAAAAATATAGGTAAGATCTCTCTCACTAGCCATGACACAGGAAATGTTAAATGCCTGGAAACAAACAGTTTTGCAAATTCCTTTTAAGGCTACAAAATGAAGGCCTTATGTTTTAAATTCAAGATTGTTCTAATGGCTACTGTAATTTAACTTTATTTGCCTATAATCCTGTAATGTTATAGTCAATGACAAATGATAACTATAGAAATAGCTCCAGTGTATCTTAATTTTATGGATAGTCACATTAAAAAAAAAAAAAAGGTTAGCATTTTCACTGAACACTCAAATCCACATATCTGTTTTTCATAGCTAGTTTCTTTTGGAAGACTTTTTACCAGGCTTTATAGAATGCCTGAATCACACAGGAAGGGAATAAATGCCTATTCAGGGGTAAAGTTTTTAAGATGAAGAATTTAGTCAAAAGCAGTTTTTTAAACGAACTTAAACATGGAATGATTGTTAAAAAGCCACACTAGTGAATGCTTTATAGCACTGACCCTAAAGTAACAGACAGAACTATGAGAACGTTATGCATACCACGTATATAAAAAAGTCCCAAAAAGTTCTAGCGACTAATCATTTCTTCTTTTCTAATCTTGAGATTCAAAGGAAAGCCATTTTGACTGCAACTTCATTCTCCATATACACACAAATCAAGAATGAGTTGTGTTTTTAGGCAATAAGTTAAAAAAAAAAGTAGCACCATGATCAAATCTCACTTTTTCCTTAGTAATGTTAAAGATGTTTTTATTACTCCTTCATTCAATAGTATTTACTGAGGTTCCTCCACGACATAAAAAGTAACTAAACTATACCTAGCTAAACTTACTTAGTTTGACAATAATTAAACACAGCATCAGATTCTTGCCATAATAGACATGTATTAAGTTTCTATTGTGTAAGAAATTGCTCTAAATGGGGTGGTTTGAAACAGCAGACTTTTATTATCTAATGATTTCTGTGGATTGGGAGTCCAAACACAGATCAGGTGTGTCCTCTGAAAGAGGGCTAGGGAAGTTTTGTTCAGGGTTGAGTTCTCAGGCAAACGTTTAACTAGGGAAGGATTCATTTGCAAATTCACTTAAGTTACTGCTGTAACTTATTTCCATGTGGATGTAGGACTGAAGGCCTCATTTCTCACCAGCTGTTAGCTGGAGGTCCTTACAGGCCATTGGCTGATAGTGGTAGTTCCCCTCAGTTCCTTAGCACGTGGACCTTCCAACAAGACTGTTTGCTTCATCAAAGCCAGAAGGAGCAAGAGAGGCTCTTGCAAAATGGGAGCTCTATATGACCTTATGTAAGTAATCAAATAATCCCATACATGTCAGTAATACATCCCATTGTTTTTACATATTCTGTTGGTGAAGAGCAAGTGACAGATCTCATTCACACCTAGGGAAAGGAGATCACAGAAGGTAACAGGCATCAGGAAGTGGGATGGTAGAGGACACTTTAAGAGCTTGTCTGCCATATTACAAAAGCAACAGTCTAGGTATAATTCACTTTCAGAGAAATGCATGAACAAAATAGAAACAGTTAAGAACTCATACATTTTTACTTGGAAACTAGGAAGTTTGGTTTTGCTATTAGTAAGTTGTATGGCACTCAGGATTGTATCCATATCTGAAAATGGAAGGGATTGGACGATTGCTAAAATCCTTTCTCAGCTCTAGACCTCTACAAGGCCTAGAATGTTTGGAACACATAGAATTATTCAGTGAACTAAATGTTCTACTTTTTACCCCAACATTTATCCAGAAGTTTGTTCTTAATGGCTTATATCAGGAAGGCTAAATCTATCAGGATTTCAATTTAATGTAAGTGATTTTTAAATTTCCTCTCTAAACAAGCTGTCAAAAATAGAGTTAATGGTTAAAAAGGTGGCTTCTGGAGTCAGATGCTTGAGTTCAAATCCCAGCTCTTCCTCTCTCATTACCTGAGTGACATTGGGCAAAATATTTTAACTCTCTTCATTGGTACCATAACATGATAATAGTACCTGACTTAGAAGATTGTTGCCTCACAAATACTAATTATTTCATAAATATCAGCTACTGTAGATTTTATCATCATTACAATGTAATGCTGTTAGGTTAAACAAGGAAAATACATACAAAATGAATAATAAAGTTTCTCTGCCTTCAAGGAACTCCCAGAAATGGTGCTTTATTGAAATATTTTCTCTTCTAGGTAGAATATGTCATTATAAAAAGTGTTTTATTCCTCTTGAGATTTATCAGTAACCAGGATGTATTTGGAATTCTTGTTTAATTGATAAATATGGTTATATTAATAATTGAATAATTTCTATTGGATTTTATCCAACATTCTCAGAAAGAATTAACTAGGACAAGTGGTCTTTTTTTTTAATATAAAGATAATATCTACCTTATGAAATGTTCATTTTAATTCTGTATATTCTGTTCTTTTGTGAGCAGGTTTCCAGGTATAACACTTCATGGTTATTAATAAATGGGCCATACATAAATTATGCATTAAGAAAAAATGAAAGACAAAAGCACTGAGCATCTCTTTTGCTTGTTAGAGGAAGCAGTTCTACTGTCTGACATTGAAGACAAGACAGTCAGTATAATTTCATAGAATTACAAGCAGCCAGATTCACACCCCACCTCATCTTTCAAACTCTCTTTTGTTCTCTACACAGAAAAATCACACAGAATGAGAAATAACCATGGAGGGACAACCATTTTACTCTGGAAGAGAATCCTTACTCACACACCTTTTGAAATTATTTTTAGCACATGGTCTTGGGTTTTCAGTCTTTGAACTTCTTCTATGACACAGGGACAAACTCAAAAACCCGAAAACTGCAGAAGTCAGATACTGGAAAACTCTAATAAAAGTGGACATGTTTGACAGCTGACAAACATGAGTTTGATGAAGCATGACAAATATTGATGTGTTTCATGAATATGTGTGTGTCTTTTGAGAGAACTTGATCACTAAGATGGATGAAAGGCAGATCACTAATAAATCTCTGTTTTTAACTTTGAAAAGAGGAAAGAAATATGAAGAGTTAAGAAGAGAAGTACTATCAAACAGCTGAATTCTTAGTTGGCAAAATTTACACCAAATCCTTTTGAGTGTACACCCAATCTGAAATTGTCTTTTTGCTTTACTTATTTCCTTCTTTGTTTTATCTCTTTATTTAGAATGTCAGATCCAAAATGGCAAGGATCCTGTATATTTTGCTCATCACTTTAACCCATTTCCGAATGCCTAAGGCCATTGTATGTGCTCAGTAAAAAATTATTCAGTGAATGAATGAATGAATGAATGGAGTGAAGAAATTTTGATTCCGATTTTTGCTTGCAACTAAATAGCTGGAAGACTTTGGGATAATCACTTCTTAGAGGGTCATTTTTTTCACTTTTAAAATCATGGCATAGGGGGTGCCTGGTTGGCTCAGTGAGTAGAGTATGTGACTCTTGATCTTGAGGTCACAAGGGTTTGAACTTCAAGCCCTACACTGGGCATAGAACCTACTTAAGTAAGAAAACAAATGATGGTATAGCCTAGTTAGCTAATATTTCTTGCAATACTAATATTCATTGATGGCACACATGATAACCACCTAATGGTTTTACAGGAAATTTCACTTATGTGACGGATTTTATTTGACCAATCTTTGTTGTTGTTGTTGTTTATGGAACACTTATCCAAGATGAAATTATTTATGATGTTAATTATCAATGCTCTTTTTAATGTCTGCTTTTTGTTCCTGATTAAACCATATTTTTTGTCTGATGAATCCAGTTTTTGTTATTTAGATGCCCAAGTAAGGTAAAAATGGAAGATTCTCCTAAGTTCACACTGAAGGCTCTTTTAAAAAAATTTTGAAGTTAATGTTTTAAATGATTAATTTCTACAAAATGTTAAATTTAGGTAGATCTATTTGATAGGGAAAAGAGATAATTGAGAGATACCTAGTTGTTTCAAATTTTAGCAGTGCTATGAACATCTTGGGTGAGTTGACATTAGAGGAATCTTTATATTTCCTTTCATGTTCTGTGGGATGAACATAAATTTAACATTATACTAAATTCTTTTGAATGGATTTGTTAATTGTTCATAACTTCACTGTATAGTCATGTGATTGAATTTATAATTGTGGAAAGATATTGCTGATAGTGGTGAAGAACAGGTAGGTTCCTTTTGCCCCTGTGATGATGTTTTAATTTTTAAAAAATATTTTATTTATTTATTTGACAGAAAGAGAAACAGCAAAAGAAGGAACACAAATAGTGGGAGTGTGAGAAGGAGAAGTAGGCTTCCCACAGAGCAGGGACCCTGAGGCAAGGGTCTATCCCAGGACCCTGGGATCATGACCTGAGCCGAAGGCAGATGCTTAACGACTGAGCCATCCAGGTGCCCTGATGTTTTAATTTTTAATTGTCCATATGTTTCTCTCTCAAGAGTGCCTAAGTACTGTATACAATGTTTTAATAAGACCGATATATAGAATTCCAAACATATTTCATTTCCAATATAAAGACTTACTAGGTTTATACGAAGGTAAAATACATTTTAATATTTATTATATTGAAAATGTTTGTAAAGTCTTTGATTTTACTATTATAATTGCAACTAGGAATGCAAAAGAAGTATAAGCACTGGGGGACAACAGGTGCTATAATATTCATATTTAAAGAACATTATGATGTTCATATTAAAAACTATGTTCTTTAGTTAGTTGAACTTACTTGCTAATTGAGTCTCCAATGTTATTAAGCATTGTTTGCAGACTTCTAACTCTAATGTGGGCTTCTAAAACTTGGAAAACATTTATGGTAATCATTTTTATTGATAGGTCTTCCCTCTAGACCATTAGAAAGTAAAAGTAGTCAAAACTAAAGTTCCAAAGAGGAAAAATGAAATTAGTGAACTCTACTTCTGTTTAACTTCCTAAGAATTTCAGCATACAATTTGCCCATACAGGTTCCATTAAAGTTAATGGGAGTCGTGTGACTAATTCTCTCTGTAGGGTACTAAAAATGTACCCTGCAGTATTAAAAAGTCTGAACCTAATTTTTACTTTCTTTTAACCTTGATTACGTTGTATTAAAGATAGATACTTTCATTATCATATCCATATATAGTAAAGTTAATATAAAGATTTGAAAATAAGCTATTTGAAGGAGAGGCTGAATTTATATGGGTCAGAGCAGAATTTTAATTAGTGTTGCAAATATGAGTAATGCTTTCATTATAATGATAAAACAAGCATGAGTATCTGTAATTTACCCTCTAGCTATACAAATGGGAACTTAAACCTCAGTGAATTCAATAAATGAAACATTTTCAGAACACTTACTTCAAATCAGGTCTACTTTTTAATCAGTCATGTTTTAAGTGAATGCTTATTAATAGATCATTAATAAAACACGCTTACAGAATGAGATTCCAAGAAAGAGGTTAAGATGACTAAAAGACAAAAAAGTGAAACGATCTAATGGATAATTTTTCATTTTGTTTTAAACAATTTGGTTTTAGTAAGTTACATATTTATTTCAAATTAAAACTGAATTCTAAATCATTCTTTGTTTTGTTTATGAAGATAAAACACTACAGATACTCTTGCCTGTGAATTCATGACCCTTTTATACTAAGTTCCCTCCGTTTTTGTCATTCAAACCACAATATTAATCTCGTTTTTTTTCTTTTAAATAATTTCTGCCTGACTTCTATCATTACCTGGGGGAATAAAGTTTTAAGGTTTTTATCGTTAAAGAATACAAAACAAAAGAAAAATATATACATGAATAAATACCCCACCATCCATTTTTCACTGAAGTCAGCAGCTATGCTTCAAAAAAGGGGCATGCACAAAATATTTCCCAAGTACAGACAACACTGGAAAAAGGCAAGGCAATGTTGCAGAACAATAAATAAAGCAGAACACTCTCCAAGAGGCAGAATTTGGTTTGGATAACCTCCCAGAAGGCAAAATTCTTACCCAACGCCAACATACACCACAATTAGGACTGATCTTTTTATGTTGTACGTTTATCTTCTCTGGGTTTTTATTACACGATCCTCTGTGTCTGAATTATGAAAGAATTCCATGAGTTTGAGGAACTCATGAGGGGCTGGGGAGAATAATTACTATTGTAAATAAATTCATAGTTTCCAATTTATTGAAACTGATGTCAGAAAATTAGCTATTGAACTTCAACAGATTTCTAGAGTACTTTCAGATCAAGATCTCAATTCGTAAAACTCACTTTGAAGCTTGCAATCTTTTCCGTTTTGTGCTGCAACTTGCTTCCATGATCTGTAGGCTTTTGGCTAAAAGCTGTAAGCATCCAACTACGAAAGTCTCTTTAGACCTGTTGGTTTTTGGTCTTCCAGGCTGATTTGTGGCATTGACTTTAAAGCAGCAGAGACGAAGATGTTTTTAGCCCTCACTATGTATAAGTCACTCTTGAATGAGAATGAAAAACTTAAATGTAGTTCTTGGAGATATGTCTGGCAATCTGGGCTATACCAACAGCTCACCAAGCCACACAGTTATCATAGGCTGAGCGTAATTTCAATCTGAATTGTTCTGATTCTTGAGCTAACTTTAGAAGGCACCACTTCTTTTCCATTTTTTAAAGGCATAGTAAGGTATATCTTGAATTAAAAATAATTCTTCCAGGCAAATATCTTTTTTTTTTAAATTTTGAGAGTGAAAATTGTATTTAAGGTTTTGCAATGCCCTTCGAAATAACTAGATATATCCTCGGATGCTTGGATGGTTAGTCGCTACTTTAAAAAAATAAGTGTTATTGGGGGGCACCTGGGTGGCTCAGTTAAGCAGCTGCCTTCAGCTCAGGTCATGATCCCAGGCTCCTGGGATTGAGCCCCTCATCAGACTCCTCATTCAATAGGAAGCCTGTTTCTGCCTCTCCCACTCTCCCACTCGTGTTCACTCTCTGTCAAATAAATAAAATATTTTTTAAAAATGTGTTATTGGTATACTTATACTTTGTGACTTTACAAGAAGAACACCTGGATGATTGGGAAGACTGACCCTCAGACTCTGAATGAAGTACAGTGGGCCAAGAAAGTGTAGTGACCCGAAATGTTATTCCTGCCCAGTGTGTGTTGGTGTTTTTAGCAGAAGGATCAATCCTTTCTTGTTAGGGCAGTGTCTCTGCTGTGGACTTTGGGTCTGATACTCTTCTTTTGATCTCTCAAATTCTGTGATTCTACTTCTCTTTCTGATGACATCTTCACAAGCCTGCTTTGGTTCCTGATGATTTCATTCTTCTTTTGCATCAGGCTAGAAAAGTAAAGTCACAAAGTATAAGTCTTCCATAGCATCCAAATTACACTGAAATTAATTCTTTAGGAGACTTTCTTCTTCCTTAAAATGTCAGTACCCTAAGGGTAGGGACCATGTTTTACCAATGTTTACAGCCTGTCTTACAACGCTGCTCAAATTTTATTGAGCCTAATAACATGGGATACATGCTTCCAGAAAGTTCTCAGTCTTTTAATCTATAATTGCTGCACACTCAATTTTGAAATAGACCTAATTTGCATGACAAAGGCTCTGTCAAGGATATTTCTTTCATTTTAGTTATTTTTGCCCAAATTTGCTATTCCATAATTCTGTACTATGCTTAAAGGTGAGCTGCTCTGTATGCCCCCATTACATGAAAAATGAGCTCCACTCCAGCCTTCTACGAAATGAGTCCTACAGGATGCCTGCTGCAGATGGCCATCCCTGGATTCCCTGGACCCCTGATGCATGCTCCAAGTATGCTATGGAAGTGGAAGCCAGAGGTCCTGGCACAAAAAACTGTCTTTACAGCCTTCCCTGTGACTGAAACTGCGAGGTCTACATGACCATGTGTTATGTGATGATTCAGTTCACCCCGATTTGCCCTTTGGGAACTGCTGTGAAAACTTCTTTTGTACAGTAAATCATGACAGCATTTGGCCTTCATTTGAGGGTGAATGCATGGTTTATATATGAAAGCCATTTCTCCCCCTTTGGAAATACCATGTGGTATCAATTTGTTTGTAAGCACAAATCAAATGGCAGTTTGGGATCCTCCTGATGATCCGGAATACACTATATTAAGTATTGAAAGGTTATCAGAGCAGTGAAAACCTAATGTGGAGAAGAAATTAAGAGACTGCTTGAATGCCCAAGAATATATCGACATACCACAGAGGTCCTTGGACACTTGGAGAAAAATCTGATCTGAAACTTTAAAAAATGCCAAGGTACTAATAATCTATTTGACCTATAGTAAATAGGTCAAAAATTAATATCCTATTTAGACATAGACACATTTTCTGTGTATGTGTGTGTGCATGTGTGTATTTGCAGAGCTGAAATCTATTTGTTCCACCCAGCCAGCCAAATTGTTCAGTATTGGTTTTCAACCGCAGGTGAAATTAGGGTATAGAACAAGAAGCGCTGTCAACGTTACAACTTCTACTTTTCAGAAATGTCATATATGAACAAATATGGCAATTCCCTGAATAAGTGCTCACTGGTCTGGCCCCAGCCCTACAAGGAATATCCCAGGCTCTGCACGATGGGTTTCCAAATTTATCCAACCAGCCATACTTGTGGCTCTTGTGGTTGGTCTGTGGCCTGAAACTTAACTTGCCCAGCAGTTCTGTTTCCCAAAATAGGCTCAGGAAGTTTGTGACCATGTTTGGTTTGTTCCAAAGGAGCTGCATTTATTTAATGAGGTTGTGAACATATACTAAGATTTGTATATGGCTCATCAAATAGAATACATCTTCAACTCTCTTTTCACTCCAGTACGTGGTTTGGAGTGGGCTGTTTTACAAGCACATGTGTTTATCATATGATTTTATTTGGGGACAAACATGATTTCTTACATTTAGGATACAGTTTCAGAGTAGCTAAACATTTTACTTCATTCCTCCCTATGCAAGAAAAAAATATTAAGTTTAGTAGTCCTTTTGCATTATTCTTGGCAGGTTTTTCTGGATGCTACAGGATTTTATTTAACTCAAATGTGCCCATCTACCATGGTAGGGAGATAAAACAAAAACAAAAACAAAAAATCCTGTGGCTTTACATCCCTTTTCACCCCAAAAGACCTATAAATAATGTCTTCCTTTGTGCCAAGGGGATTAGGAACTCTCTTATCAATTACATGCATTTATGGGAGTAATGTGTTCCACTGGTTTGATCTCCCTCTGTTGCTCAAACTCTCTGTGACATTAGGCAAATCATTTAACTCCTAGGTTACTGGCTTCTTTTATTTTTGTACCAAATATCTTCCTTAGCACAACAGAAGAAGGAATTGTTACTAATATTGATAATAGCTATAAAATACATTTTCTTCTCTAAGCCTCTATCATAACATATAGAGCACCAGAGGTGGTCTTTTACTAAATGAGCCTTGGTGAGTAGTTAAATGACTCACCCAGTATCTTCCAGTTTACTATATAATGTAATAAAGCACATTCTATGAATAAGCCAAATGGATAAAAAGTCTTTCATTTGATGATTCAGATCCAATCCAATCAAGAAGAATATGCCATAGAGTTTATTTCCTGTAATTGCAGAGATATAATTGATTTTCTCATATTTTTCTCATTTTTTTTTCTCCCGGTATTTTCACAGTTACTGATTGTTAAAGAAGACTAGAAACATAATTTATCATTTAAAACTTCACAAACTTCATGGTGCTTTTTTTGGAAAAAAAAAAAGTAGAGTTGGTAATCTGTATCAAATTCTGATGAGAATTCATTCTTAGAACTTTACAAGAAAAGAGGTGATGGGTGAAATGGAGATTGCATGATCTTGTCTTGAAGTAGAAGACTCATCTGGCAACTCTGGCATTCCCCAATAAAGTTGAAATGGAACTGAAAAAGTTAATCTGTCCTTCCCCCCCCCGCCCCTCTGGGTCAAAGGATGTGGCCAGTGCGGTTACTGAGTTTAAGGGGCAGGGCCAAGGATTTGGTGGTGCTGTTGATGTATTGGGTGGGTGACACCCGACTGAGTAGTACACTGAGGATCATGAGAACGGGTATTATTACTGTAATTTTTCTCTAAAGTTTTACAGTACTTCAAAATAAAAAGTAGAATTTAAAAAAATTTAAATGGTAAGGTTAAGAAAATAATCTTACCAGGATAAGTTATAATACATTTATCTCTTGTAAAACTTTACAAATACTTACACATACACACACACACATATCTATGTTATATACTTTTTGTCTTTTATGTGTGAATATATTTGTAGGTATATTCTTATTCTAATTTCTCTAAGATCTTGATGCATTCCAGAGCAAAAGAAAAAAAAAAATCTTGCAATGCAGTTCAGTAAGACAATTAAAAGGAAGACTTTTGAATGTGTAAAAGACTTATTTCAAGTATTAATAATTATAATGTATTGGCCTAAATGACCCATCATGATGGATTTGAGTACCAAATTAGGATAGATTGAAAAGAGAAATATATTTAAGTTTGTTCAGATTTTTGAAATATTACTCAATTAAAACCTTCTCTAATAAAGATGAGTGCATTAGTTAAGGCTGCCTAAGGGAAAGTCTGATTTGTTTCCTGGCTATTAATGAATACTTTATGTGACTATTTACTCCTCTATGAAATAAAAAGAGAGATATTCCCACAGCAACACCAATGGTAGATGTTAATATTTTTATTTTTATTTCCCTTTTTTTAAAAGATTGTATTTATTTATTTGACAGAGAGACACACACACAGAGAAAGGGAACACAAGCAGGGGGAATGGGAGAGGGAGAAGCAGGACGCTGGGATCATGACCTGAGCTGAAGGTAGACATTTAACCACTGAGCCACCAGGCACCCCTATTTTTATTTTCCTGATGTAGGGCTTAATACAAACTCTATCTTCCTTTTTTAAATGGTCAGGAACAGAATTTGGGAACTTTTAGGTAATGTATTCATTCACATTTGCCTCCCCAATTAATTTCATCTACCCAGAAACTATAACTTATGGTAACAGTGTCTAATCTAAGCTAATTTGCTTTCTTAAAATTAGGTCTGAAATAAATGAAGCAGCATCTAGCGTGCTCCTGACATGGTTTGTGTAACATGTTGCCCTTCACTTGGCCATAAAAACATGAGGTCTTTGTGCTGAGTGAACACCTTCTTCAAACAGATGACACTGTACCAGTGGGCTTGAAATCAAGTATTGTGGCTATTAGCTTGCAGGCTCTATTTTGAAAAGAAAAATTCTGGAGGAAGAATGTTCTATTATTATTATTATTTTTTAATAGAGTGATCCATGCAAACAGCCCAACTTTCCTTTCTTGCTATGTGTTAAGATCTGAGAGGAAGCATTGCAGGAAAGCTGTACTTATTAGTCGGCAAAGATGCCACTACTCTGGAAAACAGATGAGGCCCTTACATATACTAAAGTTAAAAACATCCTCAAGATACAGGGTTTAAGGTGCTGTTTGTCTCTGATGAAAAATTAATGAAATGGTGAAAGCATGGTGTTAGCATGAGGTATCCCCTCCAAAATATTCACCTTAGAGTGGCATTGTGTGCTAAAGCAGCTCTCAAGGCAAAATCTCCTTCAGAAAACTCACTCTTCCCCTTGAACCTCATCTTCAATGACAGTGTGGGTACCACAGAACTCAGGGCAGTTACCTCTTTTGAGTCTCTGTGCTGCTGATGAGCACCCAGCCCTAGAGCTCACCAAGGTCTAAAATAGTTATCAGATACAAGGGAGGAGAAGGTGACAGAGTGGCAGAAAGCTCTTTGGCAACAAATTTTATCGAACTACCCAGAAATATAATAGTTTTAACCTCAAGACCCAGTGCGTTCTTTAATTTGAACGTCAGACTAATTTATTTTTGCTTTTGTATCTCATATAAAATATAGAGATGTGATTAAAGGAAAGCATCTTTTCCCCCCTTACTATACTTTGTCCTTTTAAAAATGTTTACTAACAAAATCACTGGGCTGAGAGTTATTAGAAAATTTCTTCCTCAAGGTAGTCTTTTTTTTTTTTTTAAGATTTATTTATTTATTTACTTGACAGACAGAGATCACAAGCAGGCAGAGAGGCAGGCAGAGAGAGAGGGAGAAGCAGGCTCCCCACTGAGCAGAGAGCCCAATGTGAGGTTTGATACCAGGACCCTGGGATCATGACCTGAACTGAAGGCAGAGGCTTTAATCCACTGAGCCACCCAGGCGCCACGCAAGGTATTGTTTCTATAGCAATTCTACATGAACATAAGGCATCTGTATAGGCATCAATATTAATTGGAATACTTTGTAATACAAACAGAAGTGTAATGAGCATTTCATTATGAAATTCTCTAATGAGATACAATGATCTTTCCCCTCACTGTACTCCCATATGTTACGTTTGTCAATAGATTTCTATTGTTTCTGTATGCAAGACTGATGGTGTAGATATTTTTAAATGTGACTCAGGAGGTTTTCTGTAGACCTAGATATTTCACTCCAGTTCTTCATACACCTATTCTTTGGGAGCCCTCAAGGGATTTAGGTTTTGCTGTCATTTGGGGCCATTTAAATCCCCAGTGAGACCAGTAATGCCTGACTCTTGTAGAAAATTCCACCCTTGATGGATCACCTACTTAGGAATTTCTGGAGGAAATCTCATAGGATTTCTGTCACGTTAGATTTCCTTACACGAAACCTGATCCTCCAATTGAGAACTTGACAGGGAACCTAGCACTGGAGGATGGGAAAGATGAGGAGGAGAGAAGCAACGATTTTCTTCATAGGTAGAGATTTCTGCTTCCCTAACAACTCGGTGCCAGAGAGCCACACAGATATTCAAAGAGGTTGGGAACAGTGGCAGGGGTCCTATACTTAGGAGACTCCCTCAGCACCGGTTCTAAGAAGCAGATGAGAAGGAGTGACTGCATCGGTCAACAGTGCAAATACGCAAGCCAGGCTGACGTTTAAAGATAAAATCGCCATCATGTCGCCAACTCAAGTGCCATAAAAAGATGGAAAGGCAATCAGAGATCCAATCACTTCCCTCAATGAACCCATAGGCTCAAGGTATTAAATTAAAAAGGTATTAATGTCTCAAGGTATTAAAAACTAAGCAAGCAGGTAAAAATTATAGGGCAACATTGGAGAGACTGTTTTAAAGAAAGGTGGTGGAAGTCAAAGTTGGTCAAGTAGGTATTGAGAAAGCTGCACAGCCACCACTGGAGATTTACAATGTCCATTAACATATTCATGAAACTGAGAACGCTCTTTCAATTTGTCCTGCATTTACCAAACTTATATTACCACATAACTTTTTTGTATATAAAGAGAAGCACACAAGAGAACCATAACGTATTAGGGAACTCTAATGTAAAGTAATACAAACCTGTGTGGTATAATAAGTACCAGCCAAATCCATAAATACTGAAGGGATACAGAGTAAGGTGAGAATGCGAAAAATGGCCTGAATTCGAATTTATTGATTATCTACTCTGTGTCAAGCACAATAGATATCTCACATGTAACAACCAGAAATGTGTATTGAGCATTCACTGCATGTCTGGCACTGTCGTGAGCACTATACTCATTATTTGATTCAGTGGTTTTTTTTATCCCTATGGAGGGCACGTCATCATTATCCTCGCATTATACATGAGAATGTGAGGCTCAAAAAGGTTAAATGACATGTCCTTAGTAAGAACCTGGGCAACTGGATTCCAGTCTATCAGGAAAGACAGGAATATTGACAACTAACCCATACACCAAGTGCTAAGTCCAATACTGACAATACGAGCAACAACTAAAAAAGTGAAGTTTTTCATTTAACCGATAGAAGGGTTGTCATGAGAAAAATATTGGTGGATGGTCACAGAGCTTATAACTATAATCATATATGATGTGCTAGAAGATATTGAAGGGATACCAAAAAATGCCATTTTTTTTTATGGGAACAAGTTCATAGCAGAATTTAAGAAGGTTGCTATTATTCATTTGGGAAGTTTGCTACTATTACTCAATTTGTGAAACAAACAAAATGAAACTAAACAGAGTTTGTTGTCTGAAAGAAATGAACTATATTCAAAATAAGTATTGCCTGGACATGTCAAAATGATTGCATGCTTTTTTCAACTGTTGGCTCCTAATACAATGATTGTAAAGATTCAGTCCATTGGATGAGATGTTGTTTTTAGAAATGATCTGCCTTCTCTGTTCATTCATATCCAATTCAAGAAACAGGAAATTATTCAGGAATCTTTTTTCTCATTATGGTCTTGATGTGAAATTCATTTTGTGGTTGCTGAGCATCTTGAAAATACTGTTGGATGGTTGCAACTACATATTCCTCTCTGGTGAGTTTACTATAACTGCTCAAATAACAAATGATATAATGTCTTAGATTGTTTTTTTTAAACTGGTCTTAAAGTCGAATTTACTCAGTGTTTTCATCAGAAATTATTTTTTAGAATATAGAAACCCTATTCCAAATTTTATAAAATGTGGATAATTTAGAAATTTTAATTTATAAAAATGCATAACTATGATTTCAATGTGTGACAATGAGAATACATAAAATATAATTTTTAAAATAATTTTCTGCTCTATTTAATCTTTTCAGCCCTCACTAATGACTCTAAATACCTTGAGGTAGGTAGAAATAAATTAAGTATAATTTAAGCTGTAATTAATTTTTGGCCAGGGCCCAGTAGAAAATAATATTTGAACAGGAAATAGAATTGTGACTTTCAGATTTCCATTTAAGGCCCTTTAGGTTAGAAGGCAACGTAATTAATTATTAGAATAACATTCATAAATCAAATCCATTCTGACAAAAGTCTGATTTTTTCTACTTAGGTAGCCTTTCTTCCAAAGTTTGAAAAGGCATTTTTCAGGAAATATATCTGGAAAGCCATTTTTATTGGATGGCAACAATTTTACTTATACTTTCTATAGCTCTCCATATCCAAGTTGTGGTTCTTCTTAAAACAAAGTTTAAAAGATATGTAGTATGAATGCTTAGGGCCGTATTCCCATATTTATTGATATAAGTACATCTCCAGAATAATTTATTTTGGGTCTGTCTAACATTAATCTGGGTCTAGAGATCAGGGACAAGATGAGATTTTCCTAGTCTGAAAATGCACATTCTGAAATACTTTGCACTAATTTGTAAATAATTAGAACAATGAAGTACATAGTCTTGGATAAACACATACATTTCCCAACTCATGGCAAACTAATTGCTCTTCATATAGAAAATGTAATGATAAGAGCATTGGTCTGACCATGTAGTTCCTTATATTCCTGCAGGAAACAGGATCCTGGCTGGTTGGTAGTACTGCGTTGGTGTACTTGGTGTCTGCACATCCCCCGGAGCCAGTAGTAGGCTGCAGAGAGCTCATCTCAAACAGGGAAGGTGTGCCTTTCCAATTTATGAAGGACCCCAGACCGAGAGAGAAATAGTGCTATAGAGTAAGAGTGCACACAAGAATAGTGTTGGAAGACAGAATTAGAATGAAACAGAAACACAACTATTTTCTGGGTCGAATGTAAAGGCCTGAAGGTGAGTTTGAAAATGGAGTGTATATGGAAAGTTTGCAGGAAATTTGTGTATTGAAAGGTCGCAGAAAAAGGAATTAGGGATTTCTCATTGGCAGCAAACTCAGTAAAGCAACAATAAAATAAAGGGGTCCAGTTGTTCACTTTTTGTTGTTTTTGTGAATGTGATCTCAATCGGAGGAGAGCGCCTAAAGGAGATGATGAGAAAACATGCGGTGCAATGTATTCGGTTTTTTTAACACATGTTTACATCAAGAAGTAGGCCTTGGGGGGTGCCTGGGTGGCTCAGTGGGTTGAAGCCTCTGCCTTCAGCTCAGGTCATGATCCCAGGGTCCTGGGATCGAGCCCCACATCAGGCTCTCTGCTCTGCAGGGAGCCTGCTTCCTCCTCTCTCTGCGCCTGCCTCTCTGCCTACTTGTGATCTTCCTCTGTGTGTCAAATAAATAAATAAAATCTAAAAAAAAAAAAAAAAAAGAAGTAGGCCTTGGAGCGCCTCAAGGAAAGACTGCCAGTTGAGGGGTCTAGAGTCAATATGCTGTCGGTTTATAAAGGTGAGACTGTTTTGGGGTGCCTGGGTGGCTCAGTGGGTTAAGCATCTGCCTTCAGCTCAGGTCATGATCTCAGGGTCCTGGGATCGAGCCCCGCTTCCGGCTCTCTGCTCTGCTGGGAGTCTGCTTCTCCCTCTTCTCTGCCTCTTTCGCTGTCCTTGCCCTCTCTTTCTCAAATAAGTGAGTAGAATCTTAAAAAAAGGGGGGCGGGAGAGGGTGAGAATTTCTGTGTAAAAAAGTGAAGGCTGAGAATGTAATAGCGCTCTTCAAATATATGAAGAATTCTTTCTCAAAAAAAGATTGGTTCTATTACTTGAAGTGCTTTAAGGAAGCAATAGGAACAATAGGCAAGAGTTGCAGAGAAGGACATTTTGACACCACTCAGGATAGGTTTTTCCTAACCATTATGGCTATTAATCAGTGGAATGCTTTGCCTTATGAGGATGGTATGGGTTGTACATTACTAGAAATATTCAATATAACTTTACAACTCTTTCTTTCTTCCTTTCTCCCTTCTTTCTTTCCTTCCTTCCTTCCTCCCTCCTTCTCTCCATCCCTCTCTTCATTACTTTCTTTTCTTTCTCCTCCCCTCCGCTTCCTCCCCCTTGCTCCCCCTTGTCCTTCTCCTCCTTTTGCTCCTCCTTTTCCTTCTTCTTCCTCTTCCTCTTCTTCTCCTTCTTCTCCTCCTCTTCCTCCTTCTTGTACTTCTTGTTCTTGTTCTTGTTCTTCTTCTCTTCTCCTTCAACATAGAACTCCTTCCTCAGACGACAGGGTTTGAAAATAGAAAGTTCCATATAATATGATTGAAACAGGACTAGAGAAGTATGCTTTGGTATTGCTCTGCTTTTCATTTTCTGGATTTAAGAACATTATTAAGAAGAAAAGACGTTTTTTAAAAGATGTTTTTATTTAAAACTTAAGAAAAAAAGAGGAGAGTAAAGATACAAATATATTCTCAGGAAGTTTCTAGCATGACGGAGCAGCCAAAGTGGATGTCCCTGCTTTGGTTTCATGATACAAGATTTGCTCACTAAGACAGTGCTCGTGTGCTGCTGCAGCAGTGATCTTGTACTAGATAAGGTCGTGCACCTTATTCTCAATTAGAACTTGGTGTTGTAAGCATGTGACATAGAAACCTCTCACATATCATTGCTTGGTGGGTTTCTTCTTGCTTTTTGTCTGATTTTATAAGATCTGTGGTCTTACTTTTAGCCATAAGGCAGTTTTCTGGGGTTCTCAAGAAGATCTTGTATTTACAACATTCCAACGCCCGCATCATCCCTATATAACCATACCATAATTTGATTATTCTGACTTCCTCCACTTTATATCAGCCTCATGACTGTATTCTGATTCTTTGAAGCACTATGTAAATCTAAGTAGTAAATGCAATGTCTAGTCTTACTGGATACCAGGTACATTAGGTTGAATAACCCTAGGAATTTTGTTATAATCGTGTCATGCCTAATGATGACCTACTCAGCCCCTGCAAACATCACTCAATTACTCATTTCAGTATTGATTTTTCTCATGCTTTTCTTCATGGCATTTAAAGGGCTCTTACATCTCTCCTTTTACTGAGGTGGAATGGTATATAATGGCAGAGATGCTTTGCTTCCCAGATTCATAATGTTACACTCTTCTGCAAATCATTTTGGAAACAAATTGGGGTATCAATATATAAATAATGCCACACTTATATCTGATTGAAATCACTGCTTTCATAGAAATGGTATATTAAAACAGTTTTCACTGAAAAAGTATTTTAAATGCATTTGTACAATAAAGAAAAGATTACCAATTCTCTGCATCAAGAATACAATTTATCCCAAACAACTTCTCAATAGAAGTAGAATTACTAATGAGAGAATAATAAATACATATAATTTCAGCATCTAACCTTAAAAATGGAAATAATGCATCAGGTTTTTAAGACTACATTGTATTGGTGCGCCTGGGTGGCTCAATTGGTTAAGCCTCCAACTCTTGATTTCAGCTCAGGTCATGATCTCAGGATCTCCAGATGGAGCCCTGCTTTGGGGTTACCTGCTCAGCAGGGAATCAGCTTGAGAGTCTCATCCTCTGCCCTTCCCCCATTCATGGTCTCTCTCTCTCTCAAAAAAAGAATACATTGTATTCATATGCACTGTTTATGAGAGATTTTTTTAAAAAAAATCTTTGTAGTTAAGATCAAATTAATTGATTCACAACTACATTTTAAAATTTTATTTATTTTTATTTATTTTTTAATTTCTATTTATTTATTTGACAGTCAGAGATCACAAGTAGGCAGAGAGGCAGGCAGAGAGAGAGAGGAGGAAGCAGGCTCCCTGCAGAGCCGAGAGCTATATGTGGGGCTTGATCCCATGACCCTGGAATCATGACCTGACCCGAAGGCAGAGTCTTTAGCCCACTGAGCTACTCAGGCACCCCACAACTACATTTTTTAAGCTAAATGTCATCACATTCTCTTCTAAGATCTGTTTTTGCATCCACTCAAATATAGAGACAAATCTAGTTGTTTTTCTCCCAGATCACTACTAATTTTTTCCTACCTCTCTTTACCACATTCCCATTTTATGAGATATGCAGTTTAATATTTTCTGCTAAGAATTATAAAAACTTCCAGAAATGGCATTTAAAAAATTACACTGACCCATTTAACTTCACCTCCACCAATTGTAAGAAATTACACAAAGATCTATCGTTGTTACCCTGGAAAAGGGTGAAACATTTAACTCACTGGATTTGGTTTCCTAAATACTAATAATACTTTTAAAAACATTATTAGAACATTTATTCCATCTCCTTTGTAATATATTTTTTCTCCTTTTTAAAACTAGACTTTATATAGTCTCATTTTTAATGTCTCAGTTGAAGGAGCTTTCATAAGCCCTTAAAAGATATCCTGATTTGAATTACTCTTGCTCAGAAAATTCCTAATGTTTAACTTATATTCTCCTTTATTCAATTGTCGCTCTTCAGACCATCTTAGAAAAGTAATTTTTCTCATAATTTGCCCCCTTAAATCATTGTAGGTAATCTCAATATTTCATCTTTCTTAAGCACATAGTGTTATTTAAATTTGCAGAAAATCTGAAGGTGACTAAGATTTCCTTTAATTTTTCATTTTTGATAAAATGATGCAGTTTTTTTTTTTAAATACTCATTTAAGTATTGTATCTTAATCTCATTTTAAAAAGGTAAGAAAATTCCACGGGACCTTTAGAATTTGTAAATTTCTCTATTTTATATTTCCCTTTGGTGTCTAAATCACATCTCAAAATTATGTACAGAATAGAGCTGTTGATTTTCTTCTCTCTGATTTCCAGATAGAAACCTGGACATCTCCCTTTAACCTTTCTTTATCCTTAGCCATCTTACACATTTAATCTAAGATAAATCCTAATGTTTGCAGCTCTGAAATGCAATCTAAATCCATCCACAATTTTAATTTCTGTTGACGCCACCCTTGTGCAGACCACCATTATGTCTTGCTTGGGTTTTCACAATAGTCTCCTATCTGGTCTCTTTGCTTCCATTCTCACGTCCTTTCTAGTTTATTTCCAACAAAGCAGCCAAAGTGATCTTGTAACTCATGAATCAAGTCATGTCACTACCCACATTAAGTCTTTCTAAGCCTTTCCCATTGAACCAAGAATAGCATTCAAATTGCTTGGTTTAACAGCTCCGGCCTATCCTTCCAACTTCATCTAATGTCACAAACACATTCTCCTCAGTGTCCCCACCACTCCATCAGTAGTGCTCAGTGCCATGCTCCTGCCATAGTGGCTTCCTCTCTTCTGTGACAAAACTACTTTCTACATCAAGGTCTTCTTACTTTCTGATTCTTATTCCTGGAATTTTCTTTCCCACATACTTCACATGGTTGACTTTTTAATTTCTCTTTGGATCTCAACTTAGATGGCACTTACTCAAGGAGTCCTTCTCCATCCACCATAACAAAAGTTGACCTCTCTTTTATCATATCATCTTAGTTTCATTATAACATCTCTCAAATATATAATTATCTTGCGTAATATAATTATTTCTTATTTATTTTTCCTCCTCCAGTAGAATGTAGGCTCCATTATCATAATCAGCTATTCCTCCAAGGAACTGTGATTCTTTTTAGTGGGAAATGGTATTTAGAAACCAAGTTCTGGGTGCCATGTGTACACCTTGTTATTGGGGTATAGTTATCTCCAATCCTTTTCAATGGATACAACTGTGTGACTTCATTTATATTTCACATAATACACATCTCTATGGTTATAAAAACCATAAAACCATGGCCTGTTTTCTTCAAAAATGTCAAGGTCACATATGACAAATAAAGATTGAGGAAATATTCCAGATTAAAAGAGATTAAAAAGGCATCGTATTTAAAGGTAAAGTGACATCCTGGAATGGATCCTGGATGGGTAAGAATTTATAATCTTTATGTATAGTATTTTATTGGAAGGATTGACACACTTTGAATATAGACTGTGGAGTAGATTAGATCATAATACTGTATAAATATCAAATGTCTTAATTTTGTGCTGTGGTTATGTATGAGAATGTCTTTGTTCTCAGCAAATATACAATGAAGAATTAGAGATGAAATGTCACCATGTCTGCCATTCATATTCACAAAGAAATACACTCCTATTTGTCTCTTCTGTCTCTCTCTCTCATTCATCTATTGAGAGAAATATATCTCTCTCATCCAGCTCTTAGAGAAATAGAGAAAGAGAATAACAAATGGAAGAAGTTGTAAATCATTAAATCTGAGTAAAGAGTGTATGAGAGCTCTTTGTTTTACAATTTTTTAATAGGTTTATGAAAATTTATAAAAAATTTATAAAATTTATAAAAAATCTTGATACTGCTTTGAATGAATGAAGACTGAAACATCCTCTTTTTCCTT
The DNA here is from genome assembly GCF_902655055.1 of Lutra lutra. Lineage (NCBI taxonomy): Eukaryota > Metazoa > Chordata > Mammalia > Carnivora > Mustelidae > Lutra > Lutra lutra. The sequence continues at coordinate 58,093,387 of NC_062281.1, forward strand.
TTCCAAGTAAAAAGCAAATTAAAGAGCTTGAAGTGAGTAGCAGCATGTACAATATGCAAAACCAGAATTCTTTATAAAGGGCAAATGAAAACAAGATTCATTAATATCACTTTATTCTCAATTGAAGAGATTTTATAAGTGTTTTACTCAACCAGTACTAGTCCATTAGGTGCAAAACCACCGAGGAGAATATTATTGCTTAGTGGTTTTTTGTTTTTTTTTTTTGCTTCACAAAGAGAAAATCTTCTAAACAGCTTAAACTTGCCTAAAGCAATTTCAAGATGACCTAACTCTCCCCAAGTGACTTCTCAAATTCTTAAACTATTATCTTTCTGTTCAAACCCCTTTTCTAACTTTTTCCCAATTATACCAGCCATATAATTGCTAAGCTAAGATTCCTATAGACTATCTCTATCAAAGGATCAGGATAGGGAATGATAAACCTCTTAACAAAAACTTAATTCTGATTCTTTCCCCAGATTAAGGTATCTTAGCAACCTGTGAAGCATTTTATCTGCTGATTCTATCATTTGGAGCACTTTGTTGAACCCTTGAATTGACCTTATACCTGTGTGTTTCCTCTCTTGTTGGTTTTGTTGGTCCAGGTTATATAAAATGAGGATGGCAAACAAAAAGCAATGTGACCACACATGTGTAAATGTATTTAGCCTTTAACACCACAATTGGTTATTTATAAACTTATGAACTAGAATCTTTCTTTCTGTTATTTGTCTCCTGGGAATAACAGGTCTAACTCTGCTCCACTGGGGCCAGTGACAAGGAATAGGAGCTTGGTTTTAACTAATACAAGAATTTGAGATGGAAGAAGGGTCAAAGCAAAATATAGCCCCAGTTGCTCGAGCTGGGGAAGCCGGAGGGGTGAAGTACGCATTGTGGTCTAACCTTCAAGAGAATGTTCTTGGTTACAGTACAGCAAGGTGGGCGACAAAGGATGAGAGGGCATCCAACTTGTCTAAACAAATTCAAGGATTCTGGCTTTGAATCTCAGGAAGACCAACTGATGAGATCAAAGAACTACTGTCGGTGGTATCGGGAAACTGTGTGTGATACAAGCAAGCACATTTACCATTGGTAACTCTTGATTCATCTTGCCTTTACCTTACTGACTACTGCACCTTATCTCGGCCATGAATCCTCCTCACCCTCCCAGCTGTGTGGCAGTGTTGCCAATCTGGTTTTTTATCCTCTCTTTTTCTCTGTCTCCTCTCATTCACGAATTGACCGCATCCACTCCCATGGCCTTAAATATCATCCATTCTCTGGAAATAATTTTTTTCCCCCCTATAGCCCAGACCTCTCCAGACTTACATTCCAGACTCCTACAAGCTCTACTCTAGGGATGTATATGTAATAGATATCCAAAACAAACTCCCGGGTTTTAACTCCTAAAATCTCTGATTCCTCCTATAGATTCTCAGCCTTAGTAACAAGCAATTCTGTTCTTCTTGTTACTCAGGGCAAAATAATTCTTGACAGTTTTCTTTCTCCCACACCCGACATGCAATACCAGTAGCAAATCTGGAGGCACTGCTTTCAAAATGTCAAAACACAGAGCACTTTTTATCACCTTTATCATTATTGCTATAGTCTGAATAGCATGATGTCTTGTCTGGGTTATTGCAAGAGCTGTTCACTGGTCTAACTTATTCTGCCCTTGCTTGTACAGCCCACAGCAGCCAGAGGGATACTTTCAAAGAATACGTCTGATCATGTCACTCTGGTCAAGTCTCTTTGATGGTTAATCCAGACTTCTTTGCATGGCTTAGAAGGGAGCCCCTGCCTGATATGGGCTCCACTCCCTGATCTACTGACCACTGTTTTGTCATTTCCTCCAACCTAGTCTTAGTGACCTTTCTGCTACTCTTTAAACAAACCAAACATACTTCCCCTTTACTGTCTTTGAACTTGCTGACTCCACTGGCTGGGATGCAGTTTCCCCAGGTACGCTTAGCTTCTGTACCCATGGCAGTTTATAAGAGAGTTTTCCCAACCATTCTTTTTTTTTTTTTTTTTTTTTAGATTTATTTATTTTTGAGAGAGAAAGAGAGAGCAGGAAGAAGGGCAGAGGGAGAGAGAGAAAGAGAGACAGATCCTCAAACAGACTCCCCGCTGATCACGGAGCCTGACATGGGGCTTGATCCCAGGACTCAGATCATGACCTGAGCCGAAATCAAGATCAGAAGTTTAACTGACTCACCCACCCACGTGGCCCTTCCCAAACATTCTTGACTAAAGTGGCATGACCACCACCACTCATGTCACTGCATATTCCATTTCCTTATTTTATTTTTTTTCAGTAAGTATTGTCACTTGTCTTACTGTTTTTTGTTTTTCTTTTTTTTAAATTTCATAAGAAGCAAACTTTATTTTTTTAAATTTAGATTTAATGAATTGGCATATAGCTTCTTATTAGATTCATAGGTAGAATTTAGTGATTCATCAGATACGTATAACACCCAGTGCTCATTATATCGCATATCCTCCTTAGCACCTATTACCCACTTACCCCATCTCTCCAACTGCCTCCCCTCCAGCAACCCTCAGTTTGTTTCCTAGAGTTAAGAGTCTCTTATGGTGTGTCTGTTCCTTGTCTTTCAATTCCACCAAAATATCCATGAAAGCATAGGCCACTATGTGCTGCTTTCCTTAATAGCCAGGACACTGTCAGGCATAAGTAGATGATTAATAACCAATATGTGGTAAATGACTTAATTGCATTTTTTTCTGTGTAGAAGAAGTAGATATAATAAACTTTTCATGTTTTAGATAACATTCTAGGATGGGTAACCGAAATGAAGATTTGTAATTATTGAAGAAAGAATGCGAAATCTTATTTGTGTGGCCGCTCATCTTTAAAATAGGGACAATAATATCTTTCAAGTCTACTACAAAAACTTGATATGGGCATTAAATGAGATGATATTTAGGAAGCATTTGGATTCTACTCAATATTACAACATCCAGTCTCTATATGATCATCTTGTGTATGAGAACTACTTTATACTTCACTAAATTTCAGATGTCTTATTTTTCCTAACTTTTTTTTTTTTCCTGATCAATAAAAGATTGGTTAACACAAGTTTGGAAGATTTCTTACTAGAAAGTATCACTATTTTTTTTTTTTTATTTTATTAGCAGTATTCTCAATAACCCAGAGGAAAATTTTGGAAGCATGTTAAATTTCATAGATGCTGAAATTCTGAGAAGAATAGCTAATTCAATGAATTATGAAATTAATGTAGATAAGCTTGACCCTGGGTCAAAATAACATGCTGCACCAAAGCAAGAGAGCTGCACTTTGACATCGTGCTAGTTATTTCATACATATAGTGCACTGAAGGCTCATGATAAAATGAAACAACTACACATTATCATATGCCTATCCAAACATTGAAACCAAGTCTCAGAGAGTTTAAGTAGCTTCTTTAAAGTCACAGAGCTAATATGATGTAGACTGAATACAAACGGGTAACTCTCTAACTTTGAAATTCATGCTCTTTCCTTTATGCTGTAAAGATTCTTGTGTACGGTGTAAAAAGAAAAATACAGTCAGATTCATAATGAAGGCTAAGTGGCAACACAGAAAAAAACTGACATTACCCTTAAGCCATTAGATATGGTTGTCAAAGAATGACTGAACTGAAGCTTAGGTTGTGTTCCGAGATTGGTGGATCCATTGAGATGGTGGTGAGAACCCAACTCTATACTGTGCTGGTCAGATTATTCTTGTAATTTTGTCTGAATTTGGGTATCATATTTTTAGGACGGTGGAAAAGCTAAAAATTACTCCAGGATAAGTGTTCGGGATGACTAAAGTCCTCACAGCATATCCTAGAGAAACAGTTGATAGAATTAGGGATGTGTTAACTGGGGTGGAAGGGGAGAAAGAGAAGTTACTGGCAATCACATAGACCAGAAATTTCAGTCATTCAATATAGCTCCAAACAATAAAACTATGACTATCAGAAGCTTAGTTTCTCGAGTGAAATATGCTATTGCAGGAGTTCTTGAGTTCTTTTTAACTGGAGGAGTTCAAAGAAAACAAACAAACATGATCATGGTAGGAAAGTTTCAAGAGGTACCCAAGTATCAAAGAGGATATTGAACAGAGAACCCTTGGGTCTATTCTGACACTTGGATTTCATGCTTTGTCAGAAAAGACTGTCTGCATCCACTCGTTAGGAAGTTTAGGGCCAGTAACTTTGTGGCTATCTCATCCTACTAAGAATGATAAATGTATATATAATTAAAACATTATCTGGATCTCAGCTGAGGCCTTTAATGCTTCCCAAGAATGGCATAAAATAGACCTGAACCCCAAATTCTATGCCTTGAGGAAATGCTGTTTCTGTGTAGCATGAATCATTGGAGTGGAAGATGGGTCAGGAGGAGAGGTTTGCATTTTTTAGATTTCTAGATCCCTGAGCTAGCATAGAACTGACACTAAGCTTTCTCAAAAATCAAAATGAAACAAAACAAAGCAAGACTCCCACAAACATTGGCGAATTGAGTGACACTTAATAAAGCTTAAAGGGGGGTTGGTGCCTGGGTGGCTCAGTAGGTTAAGCGTCTGCTTTCAGCTCAGGTCGTGATCCCAGGATCCCAGGAACAAGCCCCAAGTGCAGGGAGTCTGCTTCTCCCTCTCCCTCTTCTCCTCCTCCTCCCGCAGCTCATGCTCCCACTCACTCTCTCTCAAATAAATAAAAGTTTTAAGAAAATAATAAAGCTTAAAAGGGGAGTAAGTGGAGAGGAAGCGTGGTTTACATGGTAGCAAAGTCACTAAACTGGGCATGAGCTTTGTCTGATTTTAAAATGTCCTTGAGCCATCAGCCACACGGGAATATCACTGGCCTTTTAATCTACATTGGCTTTATCCTCTTAAAACTCATAATGATGCTTCTCTTTTCTCTTTCCTCCTCAATCCCATCTCCTCATTTCCCACCTCAGAACTGCCTCAGGAATTTCAGTTTCTTCCCATTCTTGAAGGGCAGCTTCATGAGCCCTCAAGCTCTAGAATTCACCTCAGACTCCTCATCACAAACTGCAATTTACCAAGGTGCTTATTAGACTTGAAGGACCTGTTCATCATAGAAGTCACCATCCTTAGAGAGAGTATTAACATTGGAACAATTTATTAGCATTTCAAATTTATTATTTTTGTCATCATGAAGTAGAGGTGATTTTTTAAAAATACTAAGCATTTGAGGAAATTTTTTGGTCAAATCCCCTATTCCAAGATTAAATAAAAAGAGACAGCTTAGCATAGTGGTCTGGAAGCAAACAGATTTTGTTTCTGACCTTCTTTCTACTTGAATGGCTCTGCCACTTTGGGCGGGTTACTTAACTTCTCTGACTTTTTTTTTTTTTTTTTATTCTTTCATCTCAAAATGTGATTAATAGAATGTGTTGGTGCCATCTGGGTTAAGTTAAATAATGTGTGTGTAGAGCACTTCACGTACTCCTTTTCATCTGGTCAGTGTTCTCTAAGTGTTAACACCATTACAAATAAAGTTTTCTCACTCAAAGATCTTTTTAAAATTTCTAAACTCAAGATAAATTTTTCAATGACCACTGAAAATTTAGCTTGACAGACTTTGAAGAATATACTAAGGATATTTACCACTAATATTTTTTCTTCTGCCTATCATTTGCCAAACTGTCACTAAGATTTCTTGAAAATACACTTCAATGGTTTCTGTATTGAAAGCAATTTATTTGACTGGCAGAATGATAGAGGAACTATTAGTTAAATACATTTTACCAATTTTACGACTTTCCCTGGTAGCATGATATCAAGATTAGATACTGTGATCCTAAATAATCAAGCTGACCTTTGGCAAAATTATAAATTAGAAATAGTTTAATTTAGTACCAACTTTCTTTTCATTAAATTCTTATACCAGTCTAGACAAAGCTCCTGTCCTATGCTATTGGGTAGGATAGCCACTCTCACATGTAACTATATGCATTTAATTTAAAGTTCATTAAAATTAAACAAAATTTGGAATTTGAAATTCAGTTACCCAGCCGGACTGGTCACATTTCACATGCTCAAAAGCCATGTGACAAGTGGCTACTGTATTGGAACACATGCATATAAAACACTTTCCATCATTGCAGGAAATTCTATTGGACAATGCCACCCAAAACTGAAATAACTTGTATCCTTTCTTGGTCTGGCACCTTCAAAACTGCTTCTTGTTAGGTGTCATCACAATAATGCCTTCTATCTCAGAGATTTTCCTATCCTTTTTCTTATATTATCCACTAGTAGAAAGGGGCCACGGGAGAGGGAGCCCAGGGTTGATTTTCAGGTAAATGAATGAGTAACTATTCATCTTCCAGAGCAGTATTTTTCAGAAAGTGGCTGTAGAATGATTGCCTCCTTAATCAACTGAAATAGTTATTTAAATGTAAGGTTCTTAGGCCCCATATTAAACTCTCTCAATCTGCCTTTTGCATCAGCTTTCTCAGTCATTGTTATGGAATGCTAAAGTTTGAGGGCCATTGTTGAGAAGAGCAACCTTGATGGGTCTTCAGTAACCTTAACGAGAGCCTTAGATTTGGAAATTAATTTGCATAGGAATGGAATGCGATGCCAAGTTTAAGTAGCAGAGGAGATATTTTTGGAAGGATTATTTTTGTTTATCTTTAAATTATACAGTAGAAGGCCATCTACTTATGGCTCCCTGCAGACCTACTTGCCAGTATAATTCAGTTGATAAGCCCACTTCCTACTAAGAGAATTTTTAAAAAAAAGTTTACTTTTTTTTTTTTTAAGATTTTCTTTATTTATTTGACAGAGAGAGAGACACAGCTAGAGAGGGAACACAGCAGAGGGAGTGGGAGAGGGAGAAGCAGGCTTCCAGAGGAGCAGGGAGCCCAATGAGGGGCTTGATCACAGGACTCTGGGATCATGACCTGATCCCAAGGCAGACGCTTAATGACTGAGCCACCCAGGCACCTCAAAACAGTTTACTCTTGGCATGAGGTATTTTCTTTTCTTTCTTTCTTTTTTATTTTTTTAAGTTTATTTATTTATTTCACAGAATGAGAGAGAGACTGAGCGAGCATGTGCGCACAAGCAGGGGGAGTGGGGGAGGGAGAAGCAGGCTCCCCCGGGGAGCAGAGAGCCCAGGGCTTGATCCCAGGAGCTGAAGGCAGACCCTTAACTGACTGAGCCACCCAGGCACCCGGTATCTTTATTAATATCTTAGAATCATGTTTACTTTTTAATGCTTTCATTTCATCTTATTATCATTGTTATTATTTATTTGTGTATTTATGTTATTGAAGAAAAATACTGAATGCATCATGAATTTGCCTGTCATCCTTGTGCAGAGCCCATTCTAGTCTTCTCTATATCATTCCAGTTTTGGTAAATGTGCTGCCGAAGTGAGGACTATTATTATTTACTGAAGTACAGTTGAGAAAATTTTAAGATTTTAAAGCATACAACTTGATGATTTATTATATGTGTACATTATGAAAGGGGAAATCATGTTAACATTTGTAAATTGGTTTTATGTCATTTATGACTTGATTTTATGTTAAGTTTCCCTTGAGAAGTGAAGAATTAAAAGAATTTTTAAAGGGAAAATTTATGAAAGAGGAAAAAAAACTGGGAACAACTTGTAAAAAATAGACTTTTTAAATAAAATTGAAAAAGGCTTAATCGAGGAGACAAAAAAGTAAAACAGTCAAAACCAGAACCGAAACTAAACAGTGGAAAGTTTTCTGGCCAGTCTCAGTAAGGAAAAAAAGAAAGAAAATAGTTGAACAGTACTACGATTAAGAAAGAGAATATAAACATGGATATAGACAATATACAGGTAATTACAAATAAGGCAATCTGGTAGAAAAATCTTAAGTGAAGTTTTGTTTTACTAGTTATCTAGACTTACCATAAAGCATATAATAATTGAAGCAGAGCAATTTGCCACTAATAGACTAAAACAATAGAATAGAGAACTTAGAAGAAAGCATTCAAAAATGAGGAAGTTTGGTATAGAAAGGTAGCATTTAAGCACCAGGGAAAAAAGGGTGGAAGTAAGTGACTATCCATTTATATCCATATTACATCCTGAACTTGAACCATAATACAACTCCAGATGCCTTAAAATTTTAAATGTGAAAAATCAAACCAGTAAGATAAACTAGAAGCAGTTCAAAGAACTACTACTTTATCTTCCTTTCACCAAATTTGTCATTTTTTATTTCATGTTATTTTATTCTATTTTTTTTCCCTCCTGAACTGTCTATTCTGGCAAAATGGATGAAATATGAAACAGAATATACAGTCATGGAAAGTTCTCTGTAATTATTGTTTGCAAAGCCAATTTATAGAAAAAAAGCATGGTATGATCCCATTTTGTTATTAAAAACAATCATAAATGAAATGAAGTCCATCCCTCAACTCTACATCAGCATTTAGAGACTATCCCAGCTGACGTCTCAGAGGTATAAGAGGTATCCAGTTGTTTATTGTCATTGGGAATAGTTAAGTTGGTTCTAGACCCCATCTTCCCTGTCTTAGGGACAATTCAATTGCGGCTGCATTGGGTCCTGTTCTCCTTTCACTAGTTACTGTCCCACATGTGGGAGGAAGAGCTAATCTTTAGTCCATCATTGTCAACACTGATCATTTACTTTCCAGGTGAGGGATAAACATCTTCCTGCTCTTCTTGTACACGTAGGGTAGAGAAATACTTACTGAGGTGGGGACACTTGTTAAGGCACACTGCCCTCTTAGGGGAACTCATGCAGTCATCCTGGGAAGTCTGGATGCTAGGACAGTGAACCTGGACAGCAGGAGTCCTTCACATATTCCCTAGCCTGCCATCCTTTATTTTTGGGTGAAATTATACTTCCTGTTCCAATATACCTCAAAGATTCCACCCTTCTCTTTCTGGTTTCTTCAAACATACCTAGATAACATTTTATATGACTTTAAATTAGCATAAAAGACTAGAGGAAACCAAGTTGAAGCCACTATTGGTTTTTTATCCTTAGAAAGAAAAAAAAATCCTGAGGAAAAGAAATATAAAATTTGAATAACTGATTGAATTGGGGGGACAAAGACAGGATTGGGATATGGGTTGGAGGAAGGAAAAATAGGGAAGATAAACAGAGTCGTAACAAATATATGCTGATATTCTGATTATGTGTGTAGGAAAAGATCCATAATGATACAAATAACTACAAATAATTACTTCTGAGATTAGGGACACCTTAAGCTTCATATAGAACTGTAGTATCTGAAATATTTATAGGAATTTGCTACTTTTATGAATTACAAAAAGATTAACTGAAGAAGCAAATAGACCAAAACTATAGGAGAGTTTTTTTTGTTTGTTTGTTTGTTTTTTTTACAAAATTTCAGTTAATGATTATTAGGGGTATAACTAAGTCAAGGAAACTGTCTAAACTTCCTAAGATACTGTGTCCATGCATGGTGGAGATCTAGAGGTGAAAGTTTGAATATTTATTTAAAACAGATTCTTTATTATATTTGAACTATTTGAAAAGGAAAACTCCAGTATGAAAACAATATGAATATAACACATGAGTTTCCAACAGGTATATATCTTGAAGCTCTTGAAGTCCTTGGGCAGGTGACAAAGTTCAGGCAAAGATCTAGTTCTCCCATGAGAAGAAAGTTTTAATATGCTTTGGGACTCTGAGAAATGCCATCTACATGTTGCTTATTAGTCCAGAAGACCATCAGAAACCACAGAAAGCAAGGCTCTGACAAGCTAGTTTTGATTTACTTTAGAACAATTTCATCTTGCTCAGTAGAATGTAGGACTTAAAATCTGAGAGCTGGGCAGAAGGATATATGTTGGTCTCTGAATCTCAGAGTTCTTTGTTCTAGGAAATAAGAGGGGCAAAGAGCCAAATAACCAGAGAAACTTAAAAAAAAAAAAAAAAAAGAAAGAAAGAAAGAAAAGAAAAAAGAAAAGAAAAAGTGGTTGTTTTTGCGAAGGTTCAGAGATTTTATAGTCCCTAAACCAAGGATCTGGAGTCTACTTGTCAATCAGGACCCCAGAATGTAAAGATTCCACTTGGGCAATAACGTTTTGTCTCTTAACCTGAAGCAAATTTATGCCATCCAGTTGGACCATAAGGAGATAAAACTAAGAACTAAAAACTCTTTTTTAAAAGTCCCAAATGGTAGTCGTTGAACAAATAAACCACCTGCAACAACGAAGAAAAAGAGGTATGCATGATTTTTTTTTAAGATTTTATTTATTTGGGGCGCCTGGGTGGCTCAGTGGGTTGGGCCGCTGCCTTCGGCTCGGGTCATGGTCTCCGAGTCCTGGTATCGGGCCCCGCGTCGGGCTCTCTGCTCGGCAGGGAGTCTGCTTCCTCCTCTCTCTCTGCCTGCCTCTCTGCCTGCTTGTGGTCTCTCTGTCAGATAAATAAATAAAATCTTTAAAAAAAAAAAGATTTTATTTATTTATTTATTTGACAGACAGAAATCACAAGTAGGCAGAGAAGCAGGCAAAGAGAGAAGGAAGAAGGCTTCCCGCTGAGCAGATAACCCGATGCAGGGCTCATTCCAGAACCCCAGGATCATGACTTGAGCGGAAGACAGAGGCTTTAACCCACTGAGCCACCCAGGTGCCCCTGTATGCGTGATCTACCATGAGCTAATTCAAGTGGTAAATTATTGAATCATCAAAATTAAAATAGATAATCTCATCATTCCAAAAGGAATGAAATAGTAGGATAGCGTGGTATAGTCATAACAAAATGCTCCCAGATTCGAGCTTTTCCAAATACTTTGTTTTGCTGCCTACATTGTGAACAAAACAAAATTGTTGGCTCTACTATCTGCCTCCCTCTCTGACTACCACCCCTGCCATGGGTGTAGTTTCCCCTCCCTGTTCTGCCCCAACCATCCGGTCCTCCTTGCTGTTCGCTGAACAGTCTATGGTCTGCCTAGGAAATGTTGCTCCTGGGAAGCAACAGCTGAACTGAAAAGTGGAGTGCTTATTTAAATTAAAGACAGTGACCCAAAGTCGGTGATGTAGACGTTATTTCGTAATTAAATATGACAAGTTTCCTGGTTCTCAGCACGCACATGAGCATTAATTGAGCATGTCACTGTGACGAGTCCTTTTTCATTCAATTCATAAGGAAGTTATAATTTTTATCGTTCAGTACAGATGAGAAAACTGAGAGAAGCTGGAAATGTCAGAGCTGAGAGTAAAACTGCCTACTTTTTTAAAAAAATATTTATTTATTTATTTATTTTAGAAAGAGTGAGAGTGCACATGGAGGGTGTGGGGGTGCAGAGGGAGAGAGAGTGTCAGGCAGACTCTGCACTGAGCTTGACTCGGGGCTAGATCTCAGGATCCTGTAAAAAACTCTGCCTTCCTAACCAGTATTCTGTACTAATTCCTCTGAGGTTATATATAAATTGGGTTATATGTATATAAATGAAGATCCTTTGTGGACCCATAAATTTAAAACACCCAAAACTTCAAGAATTTTCTTGCAGTGGTTGACATAAGGTTTTGCTCATTCTCAATATAAAAAAAAATTCTTTGTCAATGTACACACACATGCACACACACGCACACAGAGGAGTACTATCCATGTTTTCCCTCAAAGCTATAAAAAGGTTACCTAATCTAAAAAAAAGATATTCAGCTTCACAACTTATGAGATCCTCTATAGTTTTAATATCTGTCCTGCCCTGCAGCTATCCCCCAGCAATAAACTATACATAGGAATCATAGTGTAAGGGGAAAATAAAGATATAGAGTGACACCAATATGTGAAAGCAGAACATCTGGAAATTCAGTGAAAATATTAATAAACTCAGTGAAAAATTTGGTCAAACTTTTTTGATATTGTATAGACAAAAATAAATGAATAGTTAGCTCAGTGAAATAGGTATTTTGGGATTATTTGAAAATAAAATGACAAAGTATTCTAACTATTGTTTCTAGATTATTCTTTCATGAATTTGGCCATTTAATTTTAGTGTTAGGTCTGTTTATAAATAGGTGAAGTACAAATACATGTTTAAAGTTTTGGTCAGTGGACTGCATTTCACTCAGAGGAACAGTAAATGAGCTCTCTACTTCCTGGGTTTTCACTGCAAGAATAATATTTTAGAAATTGGTGTGGGAATGATATAACATATATAAGACATTCATGTATGGAATCAATAACTCAAATGTCCTGATCATATTAAACAAGTAGATTCTTTTAAAGATATTCTTTTCTACTCCTCATGGTGAACTAGAGCCAGCCCAGGGAAATATTGGCATGTAGCCTTGAGGTAAAGAAGATGGCTAATGACAAAAGGAAATCCCAGAGGTGGATCCTGAGGATGGAAACTGTGGTGGCCTTGAAAGGAAACAAGTTGGAGGCAATAGGGCAGAATGTGTCTGGAGTATCCCATGGACAGGTAGGCAAGTTCCCATTGAGAGAGAAGAGGAAGGCATGTGCCTCCACTAATATTTTCGTTTTTGATTTGTTTATTATGGCGAAATACATGTAAAACTTGCCGTCTTAATCATTTTTAGATGTACCAGTGTCATTAACCATTAAATATATTCACGTTATTGTACAGCCATCACCATTATCCACCTCCACAACTTTTTCATCATCCCAAACTGAAACTCCATATCCACTAAATAAAAATTCCAGTTTCTCTCTCCCCTCGGTTCCTGATGACTACTATTCTACTTTTAGTCTCTATGAACTTGACTACTCTAGGTACCTCATATACTATAGACTGAATATTTTTGTCCCTCCTAAATTCATATGTTAAAATACTAATCCCCAATGTGATGTTATTAGGAGGTGGGCCCTTGGTAGGCTTTGCTGTTATGAATTGGATTAGTACCCTTACAAAAGAGACTCCAGAAAGCTACCTTGTCCCTTCTGTCATGTGAGGACACAGCAAGAAGATGACTGTCTTTAAACCAGAAAACTGGCTCTTACATTAGACACAGAATCTTCTAGTGCCTTGAACTGGACTTTCACCTCAAGAACCATAAGAAATGAGTATTTATTATTTATAAGCCACCAAGTGTATGGTATTTTATTATAGAAGCCCAAACTAAAGTATTTTGTAAATAGAAACGTACAATATTTGTCCCTTTGTGTCTCATTTATTTCATTTAGCATAATGTTTCTGCTTCTTCCATGGTGTAGCATTGATCAGAATGTCATTCCTTTTTAAGGCTGAATAATGTTCCATTGTATGGGTATACCACATTTTATTTATCCATTCATCTGTCACAGGACATATTGGTTTTTAGTTGTTAGGTTATTGTGAGTAATGCTACTGTGAACATGTGTACACAAATATCTATTTGAATTCTTGCTTTCAACTCTTTTAGGTATATACCCAGAAGTGGTATTTTTTAAGTTTTAGAACTTTTTATTGACATATATAAAGTGTTGCACAGATCATAAGTGTACAGTTTAATGAATTGTCTTTAAGCAAACACACAATGTGATCAGCAGGCAGGTTAAGAAGCAGAACCTCAAACTCCACCCCAGTTCGGCCCCAGACCTTCCCCATAGGAGCCAAACATCCTGACTTAACCCCTCGGATCAGTCTTGTTGGATTTTGAAATTTATACAAGTGGAAACATGCAATATGTACTCATTTTTTATTAGGTTTAGGAGACTATAAAAATTATGTTTCTGAGGTTAGCATAACATTTGTAAAGTCTTAAAAAAATGCATGTTGCCACAATGGACGTTTCATTAGCTCATTCTCACTGATACATCATATTCCATTATTTGCATATTGCATAGTGTGTTTGCTCATTCTGTGATTGATGAGAATTGCACTTCCATTTTTTACTCTTCTATTTTTTTCCACTTGTATTGGAAAATAATTGACATATATTGCTGTGTAAGTTTAAAACATGTATGATGTTTGATTTATGTATATTGTGAAATGATTACCACAATCTTATTCTTACAAAAAACAGGTGGTAGAGACTGGTAGAGGGAATCAGGGTGTTGGGCTTCAGGTCTTACCTCTTTTACTTCTTCTACTGTAAGAAAAAAAATTAACAAGGCAGCCATACGCTTTGTTTTTAAAAAAGCTACCAGTTGCTGTTTGACTTTCAATCCATACACTGGGTTCTCCTTAATATGTTAATACACTCATTCGAGTGGGCTTTCTGAGACTAGAGAAATTCTCTTCTTTTATCCCTACTTTAGGGATATCTACCTAGGCAATCTGGCAATTTTTCTTTTGTCCTCATTATCAAAGGGTGATCCAGTATTACTCATTGTATATTTAACATGAATGTAGTTTAGAGGCCTTGCCATAGGAATTATATTTCAAAGAACTGAGGTGGTGTGGTGGGGAGGTGTTGGGTGAAGAGTAGGTGTCCAGCCCAGGCAGGCATCTCTTGCTTTTTCCATTACAGCCACAGGATTTATAACTCCTGGTACACTCCATGGGGTCCCTTTGACTCAGCTCTCCCTCCAAACCTCTTCTCTAGTCTATCAGCACCAGACCCCCAGAGCACATCCTGCACAATTCACAATCATCCCACACAATCATCCCAGAGGGATCCTAGCTTGTTTCTATAGCTGCCAACCCCTCACTTCTGCTCCTAGTCGCTGTGTTGAGGAACCACATATTATCTTGTTTTTTTTTTTTTTTACATTTTTTTGGCTTTCTTTCTTTCTTTTTTTTTAAAGATTTTATTTATTTATTGGACAGACAGAGATCACAAGTAGGCAGAGAGGCAGGCAGAGAGAGAGGAGGAAGCAGGCTCCCTGCTGAGCAGAGAGCCCAATGCGGGGCTCCATCCCAGGACCCTGAGATCATGACCTGAGCTGAAGGCAGAGGCCTAACCCACTGAACCACCCAGTTGTCCCTCTTTTTTTTTTTTTTTAAAGTAAGCTTTATGCCCGATGTGGGGCTTGAACACATGACCCTGAGATAAAGAGTTGCAGGCAGTACCGACTGAGCAGGCCAGGTGTCCCCAAAGATCTGTGTATTTTCAAACTCATGACATTCAACTCATGACATTTCAAACTCAAGACATTGAGAATGTCTTCTGCCTTAAATTATTTGTCTCTTAAAAATGCTCTTTTTGGATGGATAGCATATGTCATACACCTACTGTTCAATTTGCAAGTTATTTTGTATTTTGGATGATCAAGAAACTCTAATAATAGGGTAAAGAATAAAGGGAGGATGGCTAAAAAGCTTCAAGCTTTTGGGTAAATTGGATTCAGAATTTCTGCTTTTATGGATTGCAGTAAAGAACTCTGCTCATGTTGGTTCGTTTTTGTTTATGGCAGTGAGATTCAGTGCAAAGAACATGAGCGCTAGGGACGGAATTGTGTCCCCCCAAATCCATATGTTGAAGTCCTAACTCCAAGGTGACTGTATTAGGGCTTTTAGGAGGTAATTGAGGCTAAATGAGATCATAAGAGTGGGGCTGTAGTAATAATGGCTTTATACAGAAAAGAAGAGAGAGATTTTTCTTTCTTCTGCCTCCATGTGAAGACACAGCAAGGAGGTGTCCATCTGCAAGTCAAGAAGAGGGCTCCCAACAGGTTCTGAGTCTCCCTACACCTTGATCCCCTGCCTTGAGAACAGTGAGAAATATTTTTGTTGTTTAAATCATCCAGTCTGTGGCATTTTGTTATGGCAACCTGAGCTGACTAAGACAGTGTGTCTTATAACTGAAGCTCTCTGCCTTTGAAGGAATCACTTTTCCTTTTTGAAACTCAGTTTTTTAATTTATAAATTATCAGTAATATTCCTTGTTTCCCCCAAATAGCTGGGAAATTCACTGAGATAACGTACCCAAAGTATGATAGATACAAAGTAAATTCTTAAAAGTTACTTCATTTCCCCTTCCATCCATTTTTTAAATTTTATTTTATTTTTTTAACCATCAGAGCACAACTATAAAACATAAAAGGCACCATATGCTGCCACCATTTTTCAGGCATAATAATAAAAATAGCTAAAAGTTACTGAGAATTTACTATGGATTGGGCACTATAGCTAACACTTTATTTACATGATCTCGTTGCATCTTTACAGACAATTTAGAATAAACATTGTTATTCCCTTTAACAGATAAGGAAACTGAGACTCAGAGAAGACATGTAACTTCTCAAGATTACATACAATAGCTATTGTAGAGTGGATACGGGATTTATATCCATGTCTGTCTGACTCCCTGGTCTATGTTCTTAATCATTTTCTTATTCCCAAGTATATGATTATTGTTCATTCAACCCGAGGGCACAAGAAATTCAATCATTGCTCTCATGCACTTCACTATCTAGTAGGAAAGGCAAAAGTGAAAATCAATAATTAGTAAATAGTGTGATAAATGTTAAATCTGCCGAAGATGTTATTGAGTACAGAGGACAGACGCCAATTGTCTGAGGAGGCCAGAAAAGAGTTCCCGGATCAGTTTGCTGGACTGCCAAGGTGGGCAAGGACATTTTGCACTGAGAGTCCAAAGACCCAGAAGCATAAGGACAAGGCTCATTGGAGACCTACATGTAGTTCTGGGGGCCTGCCGTGAAGGACACATACTAGGGAAATGTAGTCAATGAAGAAGGAGAGGTTTGTAGAGTCCAGAATGTGAAGAACATTTGTATGACATACAAAGGCATTTCAACTCTCTGCTACAGAATATACATGTGAGAAAACCATTCTTGTACGTCTCCCCCTTTGAGACAGTTTCATCACAGAAAGGAATGTGTCTTGTTCATCTCTGAGTATCCAACAACTAGCAAAGGTAGTTACTCAGCAAATATTTGCTGCACAAAAAAGTGAATGAATGAATGAGTAAAAGAGCAGTGTTAAACACATCACAATATACATTTTGATGGCAGGGGTACGGGGTTAGAGGATGCCAAGAATGGGATAAGAGATAACAGTGAAGAGGAAATTTTCCAGCAAAAATATAGTGAGAAGGATATTGGAAGGTTATTCAAGAGAAAGACTGTCATTTACCAATATAGAAAACACAGAGGGTTGTTGGGGGGGCAGGGTGACATGAGGTGGAGAAGGAGAGAAGAAGCTTTCAAGAGAATACAGATGGGTTTTGGTTATGTTGAGTGGGCAATGGTTGGATTTCTGGTTGTCACTTGAGTTTGGAAGCTAGAGCTAAGGGTTGTGCTCTGAAAACCTTGGAAATACACGTTGATATTGACAGAGAGTATGTACAGAGTAGATACAGACTGGAGTGAGTTCTGGGGTTGAAACTTAGGGAAAAACAAGTGCTTTCCAGAGATTAATACATGTTATAAAATGTTATTTGTCATCAAAGATAGAGAAAGAAGAGCCTCGGATGTGGGCTTAGGAGGAGTAAGGGATAAGATGAATTTTGTGGCCTGAAATCTAAGGAAAATTCAAGGGGATGTTTTCAACAGGATTAAACTCTGCAGAGAGGAGTAAATTTAGCACTATTTGCTATATGTTGTTTGGCAGTATATTTATTGGGGGAAATTATGTGATATCTATGGAATTAATTTTAAAACAATTTTAGGGGGCCGCTTTCTTGGTGCTATATTTTTCCCATGACTTGGATGCATTTTATATTCAGCAGTGGAAATTGAGCATTTTTAAAAAGTAAATCATTCCCTATATGACATTTTCATGAAAAAAAAAAAAAGAAAGATGTTAATACAGTGTAATACCAAGAGGATACAGTGAATGCAATTACTTGTTTGCTCAAGGCATCATTAAGTAAGCTGTTGGTAGGTGCAAAAAATAAGAGACCCAAATGGAAATTTCTGAGCAACTGGTGTGTTGATTTTCTAGTGGGAGATGCTCTTTAGGATGGCTATGGTAACATAATATCTCTGGAATATACAGGAATAGTCTTAGAGGTTTTTGAATAGAATGAAATTATTATGAATAGAGACATAACTGAAGATTTGGCATAGTTATTTATTTACAAAAATAAGGATTGTTTTCATGGTTGTGAAGAACAGTTGAGATTCTTGTTTTTAATTTTTTAGAAATTTAAATTATCATCATAATTCAATGTTTAAAATATTTGTTGAGACTAAGTACCTATCTAAGTGTCTGTGCTGTGCAAAGGGAAAAGAAGCCTGTATTTTTTTTTTAAAGATCTAATATATTTATTTGACAGAGAGATAGCACAAGTAGGCAGCGAGGCAGGCAGAGGCAGAGGGAGAAGCAGGGTCTCCTCCGAGCAGGGAGCCCGATGCAGGACTCGATCCCAGGACCCTGGGATCATGACCTGAGCTGAAGGCAGCTTCTTAACCAGCTGAGCCACCCAGGCACCCCAGAAGCCTGTATTTTTTTTTTTTTTTTTACAAAGAATTACTGAACGTATAACATATAAAAGAAAAATGTACATAAGTGTGTCACTTGATGCACTCGATGATATTTTCACAAACTGAACACAGCTGTAAAATCTATACCCAGACCAAGAAACAGAACATCAGCAGCACCCCAGATGTCTTCTTTAATCTCCCTCCCAATCACTAAGAGTAAACACCATCTGCCTGTATGACATAAAATCTAAATTTTTAAACACTAGATTTTATCTGATTTTCTACCATGTAAATGGATAACAGTTCACTGAAGATGGTGCATTTATTGGTTTACTTGTTTTCTTCTTTATTTAGGCTTTAAACTTGTCCATGGCAGGGATTACGGCTTACTTTGCTCATGTTTGCAGGAAGAGTCTGGTGCAGGGTTGGGAACATGTAGGCATTCGGTAATTAAACTGACTAATAAAAATGGAATGCAATGGAAGCAAAGAAAACCCGAGGACAGTTAAAGCCAGGAATTATTCCTTATAATAAAGGTGTTTTGGTCTTGGTAGCACTGACGGACTAACACATACCGGGACCAGTTCTCATTCTGAGCTTGACTCAGGACAGGGCAGAGAGAGAATAATAATTCCCTCTGGTTGGTTTTAGGTCTTGTATGATAGGATATCAGAGAGGAGGATTGATAATGACACCTTTCAGGATCTGTTATGACATCAAAAAGATACTCTAGTCTGACAAACTTTTTCTATAGTAGAGAATGTGGGCAAGATGTTTTCCTTCCATTCTTCAAGGAGGTTAAAATAGTCCCTTTGCTGAGACCACAAGAAGGTTATAGTTGAAGGAAATGAATTTCAGTAGTAATATTTCATCATCATTGCTCATTCTACATATATTTTAGCATTTTCTCTTGGTGTAGTTACTGATAAATATTAGATACACTTAAAATGACACAAAAAAGGAGAATAATCAACTATATATTTTGCTGCATTTAATTATCTAAATGTTGTCAATAACCTTGATTTTCTTATTCTTCCATTGTACAAATGACTTTTAATTCAACGATACTAAAAATAATTAAGATTAAGTGACTGCTTACTATAAACCAGCCCTGTAATTTACATAAATGAACCCATTCTAGCCTCGCAATTATCACACCTCATATTATATGCTGCCCTCATTTTAAGGAAATGAGGCTTAAAGAAGTTCAGCTATTGGCCAAAGCCATAAATCAAGTGGGTCTTTGACTAGAGATTCAAATCCAGGTCTGTCTGGCTCCAGAATCTGGGCTTCTACCTTCTGTAAGATACTTCAATATCTTATCAATCTTTATGTGCTGGGCTTTTACTCACTATTAAATACTCAATACAGTTTACTGAATATTTGTTTTGTCTAATGACTCAGTTGATATCCTTTTAACTAGAAAATATAGCAGTTCTGAGTGGAGGTGGTGGGAGGGTGGGGGTGGGGAGGGTTGGGGCGGTGCTGTCTCTGGTGTTGGCAGTCATTGAGAGAGGTTTCTATAACACACCAGAAGTTTGGTTATAAATTTGGAGCAAGGATACAAAACTAGAAGGCAAAAGTCCCAAGTATTACATTCAATTCAAATTGGAGTATGACGGAAAGGCATCCTTGACAATTTTATACATGGATACAGGACTTGAAATTCTGGCCAATGTAGTCAACTTTTCGGATAAATGTGTTGTCTCTGGAAGTTCCAGTTAAAAAGAAAAGGCTATCTGTCAGTTTCCATTATTACTTCAGCATGAATGAAATGAACTTGTTGTAAGAAACTGTGCAAGGACTATCACAACAGTGAAAGGCAAACTACCAGCTAAGGGTGTCGGAAAGGTAAATTGGTCTCCTGAGAGGAGAAGACAAAATGTCTTAGGCTCCAGTTATTTCCCTGATGAAGATGGTTGAAAGGAGAGGGTGGTCGTCTTCTTGGAGATAGTGAGAGGATACTTCCAAGTGGCTTCCTGGTTCCCCTGACATAGAGTTGGGGACTAAGATCAGGCTCTCCGTATAAAACTGTTCCCAGTCTCTCCGTAGGATGAGTGCTCATCTCAACTTGTCCCCCAACCCTTAGTGGCCAATTCTCTAGCCTTGTTTCACACTCTGCTCCCACTGTGTGTTTTGGGGCATCTTTGAACTTCTCCCAATATATCTTCAGGCATGTAAGAGTATTCGAGAACTATTTTGAAAACAGCAAGTTACTGCTTGTATCTGTGTATGCTAAATTTCCTAAACTACTAAAACTCCATGAAACAGGGTTTTGACTGCTGTAATCTACAACTCCCCACGTATAATTTTAAGTACAGCAAGACACCAAATAGGTGACAAGGAAGCAGGTAGTCATAAAAATATAATACTATTATTTTGTCTTTTAAGAATGAATCACACACGTGATGAAATAAATCTATTCCTTTAAAACCTGGTAGATTATTTTAGGCCATATCCAGAGAAAAGTAGAATGCGTTCAATTAAAAATGATTGAGAAATGTTATTCTTTATTTTAAAATAGCTGTCACTTAAATTATTTATAATTTTTATTCTCAGCTCAAGAGTAAAAAGACAAATTTTCTATAACCGGATAGCTATTATAAAGCTAACCAGATACCTTTGTCTTTCTTCTTGCTTTTATATTAAGCCCTATAGACTAAGCTCTTGGCTATAAATAAAACTATTGATGTTAAAAGGTCATGGCTGTGACCTTTCACATGTTTCTTCTCCACTGTATCTATATACACTGTATACTTTACCCAGAGAAGAGATTCTTTATTTAAGAGAGCTTAAACTGTTCAAATTTGTAATGTACTGGGGATTTTGGAATGTCTAGGGGACTTAGTGGATAAAGAACTGACCTTTCATCTCTGAACCCAGACACAGTCCAACCTTAGATAAGTGAAAAAGTTTTGTGTCAGTTGCCTGTATGATAAACTGGTACTATCTACTATCTTCCAACCCAATTAAGCATTACTGGCAGATCTGGCCTCAAGAGGCAAATGGAGTATAGAAATGGAATTACTTCTACTCCTGGAGAGGGTGTCTGAACCTTCAAGATAGGATTTTAAGGTTATAAATGGGAAGCATTGGCCAAAGTAGCATCTAAAGATAGAAATCCATAAACCCATGTGAAAGCCATCCCTCACTCCCATAATCGAATGCAAATTTTAGATACTGGGATATTTCCAAGTTCCATGCTTTTAGCTTTTATTTGCTATGTCTTCAGATGCAAACTGTAAAATATTTGTACTATTTTAATCTACAGGAAAAAAATAACTTGAATGTAGCAGATAGTAGCAGATGTGTGTAGTGGTGGGTTGCAGTGAAATGTGGGGCTCACAGAGCCAACCTGATGTTCACAGAGAAACACAGACTAGAATTTCTAACATATTAAATAATACACAAATCCCTGCGTTTTATATTGGAGTATGTGATATGAAGTTGTGACAAGTTTTCATTTTATTATTTAGATTTCACTCCCTTCACATTAAAATGAATTCCCGTTTCAAATAAATGTTGGAAATAATTAAAGAAGACATAAACTTCTTAAGGACAGGATTGCTGTTTTTTTTACATCTTTGATTTGACAAATATGCAACCCAACAATGCACAGTAGATGTTCACTACCCACATTATCATGAATGGATGAGTGGTGATCAAAAGAGGTACTATTGCATGATGGGTGGCCATTGTAAGTCGGAAAAAAAATCTGTTGAGTGTTTCAGTTTTGCAGAAGTAATGAGAGAGAGGAAGTTGAACAATTCCTATAAAAATATTCAAATAATTTAAAATTCTAATAATGGAAGGTGTCAAATTTAACTTGAGAAGAACTTTTAATGGAAGGTAATACAGTGATTAAGTATCTTTATTTTTCTCCTGTAGAGAGAAGACAATGGCCATTGTCATTTAATTTACTTTAAATAGAACTTCATTTACATATTACTGAGAACTTTGTAATGAGCAGTTATACAGCAATTATTTTAAAATTAGCAAAAGAAAAAGACAAGGTTTTTTGGATATATGACAAATGACAAGAAAAAATAAAATGGAGAAAACTGATTTAATCTCTTTGGTTGGATTAGAGTTATTTTTATTTACTTATTAATATTTTTCTATATCTTTATGTGCTGTACACAAAGCATACTTGTTATTTTTTTAACCAGGAAAAGTAACCTCTGAAACAAACTCTAAATTTTACCTGGTTACAACTTTCTCTGTGGCCATCATCATGTCCAGAAAACTGAATATAGTATTTATTCTGTAAATTTGAAAATCACTAAGTCCTTTGGACATCAAAGGGACGATACTTGAAGATGTTCCCATGAGTAATTTGATTTGAAAGTTGAGTGAAAACGATCTCAATAAAAGTGAAGAATCCAAGTTCAAGAGCCAAGTTCTAGCAAAGTGGCTAGAAGGGACTAGGATCTTGAAAATACTTGAGGGGAACTGCGTTGAGTTGTTCCAAAGGGAAAACAGTATGCCTATTTTGATCTATGTACATGGATGATCCGGATATGTTCTTGGTGTTGAAAAAAAAAAAAAAAAAAGGAGTCAAAAGGCCCCAAATGAATCACTTGTGCTAAGTCCCCCATCAACAAAGACTTAATACCTAACCTAACTGCACTTGCAGCCTCTCCCAGGAAGGTGATCGTTTAACAGTCAGGCCTGGAATCACCTGGTCAGCACTAGCGATGTCATCTGCTGGATAGGCCCCCACCTTCCTTGAAACCGTCTACTATTTACTAGACACTTCCCTGCCCCGCCTCCTTCTGCTTGTGAAAGCCTTCCATTTTGTATAGCTCCTCCAAGCTCTTTTCTGTGAGAGGGGATGCTGCCCTATTCTTGAATCATTGAATAAAGCCAATTAGACCTTCAAATTTACTCGGGTTTTGTTTTGTAGCAACGGGTTTAGCTAAACGTGATTAGATGAACCAAATCATTCCTCGATAGTACTTTAGTGGAGACATTTAATGTGAATGGCAGAAATATTAGCAAACTAGGAATATTAACACAAAGAACAGAAGTAAAAACCCAGAGGGTAAGAGACTGAAAGATCAAGATCTGAAATATCCAAATTGCCTTCAAATTGGAGGCGAGAAATGAGGCTACATTTTGTCTTCAAAAGTAGATTAGAAATACAGGCAGAAAATCTGCGAAGGATTGGAGCAGAATATTTTTGTGAGAAAAAACAATAGCTGAAATTCAAGTTTTGTAACCAAGGATTTTGGGTTTTATGTTTTAAGATGATCTATTTTCTCCATATGGCTTTTCAAAGGGAGATTGGATATAATCAGTAAGAACCATTTAAAATGGCTTATCCTGGAAATATTATCTTCTTACACTCACTATTTTTCCTATCTAACACCAGAAACTAAAAACGAAACCCTGAATTCTGATACCAGCACACAAAAATTTTAGCCGAATCTTTTGTTTAGAGTTGAAGTTGTTTTTTTTTTTTTGTTGTTTGTTTGTTTGCTTTGAGAAACTATAGGAATAAAGCTCTCGCTTAACTTTCCTTGCGGTAAGTCACTGCGTCCTCAGGGCAGAGCTATACAACCACAAATGTCTGCAAATATCACATTCCTGTGAATTACGTATTTTCATGACCTTTCTCAATGCATTTCCTTTACAGCATGGGTAACAATCACAGCTGAAAAAGCTACTTACCTACTTACTAATTTAATATAAGTGTACCACACGAGGCATGAAGATATGTCTACTTTTGCACCATTGTATCTGAAGTCCTCAACTGCATGACATCTAGTAGGTGCTTAATAATTGTTGAACAAATGATTAAATCAACAGGTAAATAAAGCCCTCCTTGAGCTTTCATTTCCACCTAACTCACACGTAAGAAAACAGATGCCTGCAATTAAGCGGCCTTCCAGTGCTCAGAAATGATTTTTACTATTTGAAGGCTGAATAATATCTTGAAATTTCATTGACTCAGAAATAAGCATTTTTCTAGAAACGAAACAAAAAGCAAATATGCAACCACGAACGCCCCCCAAATATTTAATGGATAAAATACCAATTTAACTAAGAAAACGCAAGTCACTGATGATCATTATGCATGTTTTTCTTCAAAATTTCTTCCTGTTTCTCACACGGAAAGGCCTGGTCAGAGATGTCATACGTGGTCATTTAAAACCATGTCCACTGATTTAATGTCTGCAGGCACTCAGGCATAGTAATAGCCAAGAGAAGACCACTTGCTTTCAAGATGATAACACCATTGGAATGTTAATAGTGTAAAACTTTCTAAAGGAAAATGATTTCTTTACTACACAAGGATAGAGTCAGATTGGCTTAGTCCATTTTGCACCTTTGTGCTAGGGAATCTGTAGGTTTAAATTACAGCAGCTTCAGTCTTTGCTTTTCAATCCCTTAATCCTTAAGGAGCATAGGTTTCAGTTCAAGACAACTTCACACAGAACATAAGAAAAGATTCTGTGAGCCTACCTCAAGTATGATGATCTTTTTTTCAGCTGTGATCTTTCGCTTGCATCCCATAGTAAAAATGACTTTGAGGCAAACCAGTGTCAAATAATTAATGCATTTTCAATGAAGGACTTTTTTCCAGTCTGCTATAATGCAATGCATGAAAAGCAATAAATACTTTCATGTAAGCCACTTGTACCTGTGGTTTTCATCACTGTTTCACTGGGATCTTTCACATTAGAGAACATTTGTGAGGTGCCTAAGCTGAAATGGAAAGAAAAGCTGGCCTGGGAGGTTTTACATCTGGTAGCCTACCCCATTACTTACAGGCTACATCTTAAGAAAAAAAAAAAGTTATACAGGTTGAATTGGGGCAATTATGTTCTGATCTAAGACATATATATTTGTCGATTATTTCCAGGTGTTTCTTAAAAAAACATGTTTTCTTGATCTATAATTAATATTTTGCTGATGGAGCCCTAGCAAAATGCCACAAAACCACTCACCATTTCTCCATGCTGTAAATGATATGAATTAATAGTAACCATATTAAGATTCTTAGGTTTTTAAGCATTATCCTAGTTTGTGTCACAACTATTATTTAAAATTATAATATCCAGGTGTTGTATATGGTATTTGATCAAAGGGAATGGAAATGTAATGAGTTATAAGTTTTTTCCCCGAGGACTCAAACTGTACATAATGGGAGAGGGTGTGATTTATTTTCTGAGTCATTCTGGAAACAGTTATAAAAACCTTTAGTTAAATGTTCGTAACCGGGGTTATTGAATCTGCTGATATTTCCCACTTATTGTGGGGGCGGGGCAGTTTAGAAATGCATTTTTTGGAGGGGAAAACCAAACTAAAGTATCTTCAAAAATATCCCTACATATCAGAAAACATTAGTAGCACCTGCTGATTTTTTTCCCACCTGCTGATTTTTTTTAATGAATAGTTCCAGCCTCCATATGACATGGTCACAGAATCAAAAACAAAACAAAATACAACAAAAAAGCAAAAAACAAAACAAAACAAAACAAAAAACTTCAAAATTGACCTTTAGAGATAACAAAAAGAGACACTTGATTTTTTTTCTTGATGGTGATGTATGCTTCCTCTAAATTACAACGAACAGTAGAGCTATAATTTTATGAGAATATTCTTAATTTTCCCCACATTAACCTTATGTTAAGAAATGCTAACAACTTTGAATTACAGGACTAAGTACTCTTCCCGTTCTTTCTCTGCCATCAGTGAGAATGATCAGCCCTTCCCCTTTAAGCAAATGCAATAAGGAAGCCTCAGAAGTGGGTTGAACACTTTTTTTTTTTATTTTTGATCTTCCTCAAATATTGTTTGACCTTAATCACTGTCTTCCAACAAGCTTAATGTGACATCACCTTGAAACAAAAACACACAGCTCTCAAGTCTGGCTCTGGAATGAAAAAGCCCTGATTATTAGTCCTCTGTGTGATCTTTTCAGATTGCACTGATGAGATGAAGTTTAATCTCGTTTCTCTCCTCTCCAGCACCACAAACCACAGGCAGTTTAAGGCAGCCTGAAAATCTCTTACATCTGGAAGAGCAATAATTCATGGGATTTCGCCTGACAGCCATGACAGGCAGCAGGGCAGCCAGAAACAACCGTCTCTTATGTTGTGCTATTTGCAAAAAATCAGAAGAGGAGGAGTCGGCGCAGGACCACATCCTCCTTTAGCATATGTTAGTGGAGAAAACCCTTTTATTTTCTGCCAGATGCTTCATGAATAGGTCCTAAATATTACATAGACAGTAGCTATCGCTTCCAAACAAAATTCCTGGGTGTCTGCTAAGCTGCAAAGCATATGAAGGCCTATTGTCTGGCAAAGGGTCATGGTTAAATTTGCACAGATTTTTTTAAAATAGATATCTCCGATGCGACGTGTAATTTATAGGCATTTGCACACCCTGCTGTGCATGAATATGATACCATCTTCTGAGGAGGATTATTTCATGAAATGTATATGGGATTTAGCTACAGTAACTTTTACTGGGCAGCTTAGAATGGCCGGCAAAGTACTAGAATTTACTGCGGCATGGCTTGCGCCGTCAGGCTCAGGGTTGGTGTTTATGATTTCTGCAGAAGCAGAAATAAACAACTTCTCCTTAATGGCCTTCTTTATGTGTAGGCAGCAGTGGCCCTATCTGGTCTCAAACAGTAGCTGGTGCAACGGCCTGTCCTACTTCATGTGGAACCGAGGTCTGAGAATTTGCATTTCTGCTTTTCTGACTTTTCTGTGGCAGTAGCCAGAAATGGGGAAAGAGACTGCGAAGGTTTGAATGGGTAGCATTCCACTCTACTGTTTTTAGTGCCAAAAATACACTGTGGCTAGAAGGACTCAATTTTTAAAACTCTGACAGGGAGGAGAGAAGGAAGTGGCCAGATTTATTTTCAGATTGTACATTGTCGATAAATCCTGTAAAAATACTCATCAAACGAAATTTAAATGACTTCTTCGAGAAGGCCTGTTTTTCCGAAGTAGGCGATAGAGTTAAATCACCATTCAGTATGCATTTCAAGGTATATTTAGGCAGTGGTCAGAATTCTATGAAGCATGGACACGAGCATATGAATATGTTAAATGTGTATTTTCCTCCTTGGGCAAAGATTTAAAAAAGGTAATTACCTAAAACTTTTCTGAGGTAACAACAGTTTTGAAAGTTCTGAAAGAATGTTGACGTACGTGGTATGTAGGAGCAGGCAGAAAATACATTTTTTAAAAAGCGAGACAACCGTTTCATGCCAAAGAAAAACAATTCCTTTGCCAAACTACACATTGTTAACTTAAAATGTGTTCCATGTGGAAATAGGAAGACTGGTTTTAAGGAAAGGCTAGTGATCTGAAGTCAGCTGGCTCTGTGCCTGTCAACTACACATTTTGGCTTCTAGTTTTACAGCTAGAATTGGAAATATTTATTTCCCTATTTAAGAGCGGTTCTTTTCCTTTGCCTAGTAAACCAATGAATTTGCCTGTAAACATGCATATAGAAAAAAAAGACTTCCAGGCAATACGCAAGGGAGGAATAATTGAAAAGCTCTCGTAGGCAACATATTATAGGTTGGGAAGATTGGATTTTCTTTTCTTCTCATTCTGTCCGGCCCTTTTGCCAGCATTTTTTGTTTACTCATCACATTTTCTGGAAAGAAATTAAATTACCGAAGCCTTCGGCTTTTGGGTTTGAAAGCTTATGACCACAAGACAGACACATATTTGGAAGACATATCTCTACTGATGACAATATTTACCTATCACCACTGTTTAGAATTATCAACATCAACAAGCCTTCAGATAGAGCCTGTTACTAGCTTCTTTGAAGTAGTCCTCCTATTGCCGTGGTCTTTTGCTGGTTACAGATGAATTCTCAAAGGCAGCATGAATCCACAGTGATGAGCAGCATTGGAAGGAACTTACAGAGGGAAAGAATCTTGAAAATGTTAAAAAAAAATATATATATATGTATATATACATATATATATAATTCATTTGCTAGTCATAGCATACTTACCTTGGATCACTTAATTTATCACAGGTTTTTCAGTGTTTGGTCTTGGCAATAAGGAAGGCAGGAAAATGATTCATCAAAAGTATTCTGATGTTGTTTTACGTTATGTGAAATGGTGGGACTTAGAACTTCAAGTATATACAGAGTTGTAGTATTGATCTCAGTTTCACTGTCTCAAAGGCAAATCCAGAGGCTTTCAGTAGCCAGATTTTAGTAAGTCTGAGTGGGCGAGAGCTATTTATTGCAATCCTGAGAGTATAAAGCTCCTCCTTTTCACACATACCCCTTTGCTGGAATACCTAAGTTTTATTTATGATTTTGGATTTTATTTCACAGCATTCCAGTTTAGTTTAGCATGATGTATTTAATAACCATGTCGACTGTCTTAATTACCCTATAAAGCAGGGTTCCATTGGCATTTGACCCTCCACGGCATTCCAGAGAAACTGCAGGACCATGATAATTACCAACCGCCTGTGAGAAAATTAAACAAAAAGGCCCAACTTTTAAACCACCATTTTAAACGACCTATTACATCTCAGGAATAAATCATTGATGAAATAGCCTGCTTAACAGGAAAATAGCTATTCCATAGCAAAGAATTTCCCCTTGCATGATCATGAAGAGAATATTAAGTATTCTTCAGCTCAAAAGGTTAGATTTTATGTCTGTCCAATGCCTTTTAATGACACATTTTTGTGTAATTTTACTGTAATCAAAGCCTTTTCCCATAGAGGTTACAGACTGTAGATATTTGTCAGTCTTAAACATTTTGCTATCTATGGAATATTAAATGCACTTATATATGGCCAGAGGGGGGAAAAAAAAGATCTGTTTATAATTGGAAAAAAAATTCAAATTAAAAAAAAAAAGATCTATGAATAGTTTTACATCCTTTGATTAGCATGGACATTTGCTATACATTTTGCAAAAAGTGTTAATCAATCACTCTGTGTGATAAGATTGATTTATTAATTGCTACCATGGTCCAAAAAAATTGTAACCCGCTTTGAAGATCTAAATGTCTGGATTAATTTGAGAGTGGTGCCAATATGTCATAACTAATCATGATATATCGTTATATTCATTTCTGTGTAATAGTTCTATCAGTTTGAAGCTCAATAAACATAAAGCTTAAATTCTTCATTCCCCCTACATTCCACCCCGATAAATATTTGTTTTGTGAAAATTGATATTTTACATATGTTTCCTATTATGCTTCCCTGTGTGACATTAGAGATATACTAGATAACTCTTTTCTGATCTCACCATAATCCAATGATTAGGATCCTCACTTAAAAAAAAAAAAATTGAATACAGCTCGAGTAAAGACCTATAAGAATTGCAGGCTTTTGTTCTTTTTTTGAGAGAATTTTGACTTCCTTTGTGAAAAGCAAAAAAAGCACATGTGCCTTGAGGTCACCTAAGGTCCATTTCCAGGTTTCTAACACTGATCACTTTTTTTTTTTTTTTTTTCCCTATTGGCAAATTGCCTGGGGCCCAAGGAAACTGGTCAATGGGTACTTGAAATAATTGGGTGAACAAGCGTGCTTTTTTGGCAAAGATCAATAGTAGAAAGGACAAGTATTAAATTTGTTGTCAGGCATCTCAGCACCCTGGATGTACTTGTTCTGCTTACCAGCTGTGTGATCTTCAATGGATTACTAACCTTCTCTGAGTTGCAATTTTCTCACCTGTAAATGGAAATGATGGTAGTTATTTCACAAGGTTTGGGGGAGGATTGAAAAAGATAATATGCCTAAGATGCCTTCTGCAAGGTCTGACTCATAATAGTTACTCAGTTTTTGTTGGATTTGGTTTTTTTTGGCTCTGTCCCCAGCAGAGTTCACAGTAATCTGACTAATGCTTTATTAAATGTTTTCTTCTTGAAACCCACTCAAAACCACCAAGGTTTAACACAGAAGAGATTGTCAATTAGCGAGGAGTGGCTGATCAAGGAGCCTTAATCTATTTCTTGGACCTTTCAGGCCACATAAATTCCTATGGCCGCCAATGCCAGTTTTCAGTGGCACAGTCTTCATTGTTCTTGAGAAATGTGTCCCAATCGTAGATTGTTTCCTTGGTTCTTTTTAGCATTGCTGAAGAAGGCCGGTGTCTTAAAATAATTTTAAAATACTGTGAAAGAAAAAAAAAAAGGAAAATTAAAAAAAAAATTAAGTTCTTGAAGTAGAGATTTCTGATTCTTATCGTAGTCAGCCCTCAGCAAGGTCTGTCCAGTCCTAGAACTCAACCTAAAGTTGTGTTCATGGGTGTCGGGTCTGTTTCCACATTCCTGTTTGCCCATTGAAAGGAGGAGAATGCCTCACCTTCCACCAGAGAACTGTTCCTTTTGACACATAAAGCTCTGGTATTAAGGGTTAGCGCTAAACATTAGCCTTGCCACCCGCTTCAGACTTTTCAACTCAAATTAAGGTTTAGGGCTCAGGAACAGATTCTTCTCTATAGGGTGACAGCATAAATTATTTCACTCATCATGTGAGACTTATAGGAAATGGGTCAGTGAGGGCACCACAACCCAATAAAATTTCCAAAGTTGCAGTTACAATAATATTTAGGAAATAACATTTCTTATCAAAATAAATCTCAGCCTTGGTCCTGGTGTAACATTATCCAGTGAAGATAGACAGTCTTGATCCAGTAGCTCCTGAAATCCATTTTTAATTAAGTTTCTTTCAAACTCTTAACTCACTGACCCACTAGTGCAGCAGCTCCTGGAGGCCATGGTCCCTAAAGTGACCCTTAGCAGGCTTCAGAGGGATGGATGACTGCAGTGGGAAAAATTAGAGCTTTATTTTCACTAACCTCAGACTAAAGTTTCAATTTTGTTGAAATTTGAATGTAGATGACAAACCACAGAAATAGGATCAGTACCTGTGATGTCACCAAGGTAAATAACAGGTATTTCCATATCACTTTACTCATGTGACAGATTATCATTAGTGTTCTTTCATGTCTCAAAATTCTATGAGACAGTAAAGAGGCCTGCTACCACATCTCATTATGTAATGTGTTAATAATGAAGCACATATGTTACTGTATCATTATTTATTTTTAGAACATTTAATAACTCTATTTAAGTATCCTAGCTTTCCTTTGCATTTCTATATGTTCCCTTTCATGGACATAAATGAACTATTTTTAGATGGGGTTTTTAGACTGGCGGTGGGTTTGTGGCATAAGATGTTTGAGAACTTAGGTTACTGACTCATTTTTAAGTAGCAAACTGCTGTGCTTCCAGTTGTAGACTGCTTTCCACATCAGTCAAGTGAGAAATAAATGATTCTAGCTGGACAAGTTGTTTCCCCCTCTCCCCCCAATTTTTCAAGCTAGAAATGGCAATAAAATGTTCTTTTTTCTTTTTGGTGAAGCTGCGAAGATATGGGTCTGGGGAGCCATGTTGATCACTAGATGAAGAAAGTTCAGTGTAGAAGAAAATAAAACCAATGAGCAAGAGAAGATAAAAGGGGTGAAGGGTGATACTTCTTCTTTATCCCTGGATCCAATCCTGGAGGCCAACCCCAACTCTTTGGTGATTGGGTTGTATAAACCCATGAGTTTCCTGTTTGAGCTTGTTTAGGATGGGCTTCTAGATCTTAAACTAATGGCAAAAACAACAAAAACGTCCTAACCAATACAGAGAAATATCAGAGCCTCTTTTCATCTCTGACTCAGGAAGAATCACAGATCCCTTACTTTAGAATGCCTTTCTTATGGTCATTTTCTGTTTTTGCCCGTATAGAATCTTTCCCCTCTCCTTCTCTAAAAGTAAACCATTTTTCCCTGGGATACTGCCTCCCCTCCTATTATCCATCTACTCTACCTAGACAAGGTGGACCCACTGCAAGCTGGGGACGGTGGGAAGTGATGCAGGGCTCCGCCACTCAGCACATTTCATGGCCCTGGCCAGGTTCAACAGGAGATAGAATCGACACCCGGGAGTTAAGCCCAGTGCTTTTATAAGACTAGAAAACAGCTTTAGCTCTTTCCACCGGGATTGCTAACAACAAGAAGTGATGCTAGAGGTATTGGTGTCCTCTCTGTGGAATGCTGAGCAGAGACATTGAAATGGACCAGATCCTGGTGACATTATCGGAGCCCCTACGTCTGCCCATGCCAATGGACAATTCTAGGCACTCGGCAGTCTTCCTCTAGATTTTACAGTTCTATGAAACAATAAAGAGCCTCCACATTTGTTGTCAGCTTAAGTCAATTTAATGTTTTGGCTTCTGTCTACTGAAACCAAAATAGTCCTGAATAATATATGCTTAGAGCACCAGGCCAAAGGACTCTAAAATCTTTCTTTGAATATTGTCAGCCAGGGTTCTGTTCTGTGCCCAGTGATTTGTCCATCTCCAGAAGAATATGTGATGTCAGTTGTCACTAGATCAATACAACTGTTCCCTGTGAACAAGGAAGATTTGAGGATACTTGCCGCTTTGTTTGAATTCTAACCCTGCATGTTTCAAGGAATGACACTGAACCATGATCCCAGGCATGTTGGTGGCCAGTCCTTGGGGCTACTGGGACTTTTCTACTGGGACTGCTGATAACAAGGACAAGTGACACTGGAGGGCCTGGGGAAAGGAGAAATGTGGCCTAAATCGTTACATTTTCTTTCTTTCTCTCTCTCTCTTTCTCTCTTTCTTTCTTCATTTCTTCTTTCTCTCTTTCAGATTATTTATTTATTTATTGTTGAGAGAGACAAAGAGAGAGAGAGAGGACAAGCAGAGGGAGAAGCAGACTCCCTGCTGAGCAGGGACCCAGATACGGGACTTGATCCCAGAACCCTGAGATCATAGACTGAGCCAAAGACAGATGCTTAACCAACTGAGCCACACGTTTTCTTTTCTTTCTTTTTTAAAAATTATTATTTTTTAATTTTTTAATTTTTTTATAAACATATAATGTATTATTAGCCCTAGGGGTACAGGTCTGTGAATCACCAGGTTTACATACTGCACAGCACTCACCATAGCACATACCCTCCCCAATGTCCATAACCCCACCACCCTCTCCTGACCCCCCTCCCCCCAGCAACCCTCAGTTTGTTTTGTGACATTAAGAGTCTCTTATGGTTTGTCTCCCTCCCGCTCCCATCTTGTTTCATTTATTCTTTTCATACCCCCCAAACCTCCCACATTGCATCTCTACTTCCTTATATCAGGGAGATCATATGATAGTTGTCTTTCTTCGACTGACTTATTTTGCTAAGGATAATACTCTCTAGTTCCATTCACATCATCGTAAATGGCAAGATTTCATTTCTTTTGATGGCTGCATAGTATTCCATTGTATATATATACCACATCTTCTTTATCCATTCATCTGTTGATGGACATCTAGGTTCTTTCCATAGTTTGGCTATTATAGACATTGCTGCTATAAACATTCAGGTTGAGCCACACATTTTCTTGAAGCCAAAACTTATCCATGCTTTTCCTACCTTGTTAGGGAATGAAACTCCTTAAATGACATGGTTCACTATCTCCATCACTTCCCCTCAATACTTTCAAAGTTATACCTCTTTCTTGTTTGCCCTCTTTAGAATGAATACAAGAGTAATGAAGGAGCCAGACACTTGGAATTTGGCCCAAACCTAAAGTTGATCTGTGGTACCTATGACAGCTGCCAAGTCACCTGGTTACCTTTGTTCATTTTGCTCACCTTCCTCTTTCCAAGGTCGGCAACTTTTGCTCCCAGCACAATGTGTCCCTGGGCTTGCAGCTCAAGGATAAATCTCAATCCTCAAGTAGAGGATAGGGACGTCAAATAGGAAAGGATGACAACGGAAGTAAGTTTAGAGAATGCCTTACAAATAACAACATCTCAGTTTCCATAGTCCTCAATTGCCTAGTTGTCCAGTTCATTCTTAGAAAACACATCCAAAAGATGAATTTCCTCACCCCTAGGGCTGGGACAGCTTTTTGATATTTCAATTTCCTATTTTTTTGGTCTGTCTCAGAATAAAGGACACCATCTTTCAGACATCCTACAAAACATCTTGGTACCTTCAGGGTCAAGACCAAGAGAGCAATATTTGCATAGACACCCATCTGCTCTCTACCACCTCAGGTCTTGTATCTAGTCTGAGAAGCTCTTCTGCCCCAAATTACTTTCAAAACAAAAACTTCAGGTCTTACATGCTTTTTATACCTTTGTAGACTCTATGTATAACCAAGGTATTCCAGGTCTGCGTAGGTCTTTGGATAAACATAAGTACATATGATTATTAATGACAAATTCTTAATTAATTCTTAATACCTTATGCAATAGGTATTAAGCACTTCTTAAGGACCAGCCATTGTACCATGTGCTGGTTATAGATTAGTTAAATGAGACAATATCACCACTCTGCGCATACTTAGCTGCCCGAAGAGAGGGCTGGCTTCAGAGAAATCATTAAACATGTACAGAATATAAAAAATATTTTGGTAGGATTTAAGCTAATCTAGGAGGTCAGGAAAGGCTCATCAGATGAGGTAACATTGAAGGATGAGCACTTAGTTAAACAAAGAAGCCAGACAAAATCTTCCTAAATACAGTGAACAGAATATCCAGAAAAGACGAGACAAGGGGATTAAAAGCATCAGTGCGGCTAGAGTCTAGAAAAGCAAGAAGGAACATAGCCCTTGGGGAGACCAGGGAGGTGGGAAGGAGCCAGAATTTGGAGAGGCTGCTAAGCCATGTTAAGATTGTTTTTAATTAATGTAGACTTGAAGAAAACTACACAGATTTGGAACAGATGCTGTGGGAAATGGGAAATAGCTGTTGAGAGAGGAGCAGAAGGATTGCCAGTGTTTGTGAAGGCCCAGCAAAGGTTGGACATCATGACAATGTAATGAAAGCAATCAGCACAGCTAGTCCATTTTCTCCAACAGCACTTAGCGGCCTGGAAGTAGGCATGATGAAAATGGGTAACTAGGTTGACTTCGAATATAGAGATTGGCTGGCTGTGTGCAAATGTATAAAAGGAAAATAAATGAAGATGTTGGTATAGGCAGTAGTGCTGACTGACCACGAGAACTCATTCATGCAAGGAAAGAGTATGTAACACCACCAGTACAACTCTGGGAGTCCTGATTGCCTTCTTCACCTCCGTGGTCACCAGGATCTCATTTTGAGGATGTTACTTCAAATGTTTGGGCTAAAAGGGGAGCTTGATAGGTTCTTACCTCTGATTTGGGGGGAAAAATGAGAACACTTATGGAAAGAATCTCACTTAGGCCTAGCATGTGGTAAATGCTCAACAAATGTTATTTTATAAGGAAGGGAGTAAAAGTAGGTGTGGGAGAGCCTGCAAGACTTGAAGAAAGTCTTGATAAAGGGCAAGTGGTCCTGGAGGAGTTGAAGCTTCAACTCAGTAGGACTGTGGAGGTAACAGAGGTAGAAGGCTCTTAATAGAAAGTTAGAGACCGACCTGGTGAAGAGTGGAAATGAAGGCCTTTCGAGTAGCAGAAATCCAGACACCACAATGAGAGCAGCATTTTCTAGGTCATCAGCATGCCTCCCACTATGCTGATGAAAGAGAAAGGAAAAGTGGCAGCTGAGGAGCCATATCCTCAGTCAAGTGCTTTGTGGAAGGCACGTTATAGGATCAGGAATCTCTTGCCACAGGAACAACAACTGCCCCATTTCAGACCTTCTCTGCCTTAATTGTTGCCTTTCCTTCTTGGGTCTGCATGTTCTCCTACTTTTCTGAGTCTTTCCCTGAACCGCCTTTTATAATCCTGCTCTTGTGATAAAACTTTGCTCCTTGTCTTTTCTAGGTGTAATTCTCATCTGCCCTCTCCCCTCAGAACCCAAGTTCATAGGGAGATCAAGAGATCTCTTTTTTTTTCCCATTGCCTGATCATGCTTTAAACGGGGCAGTCATCAGGGTTCTTTGATTGAAGCTGGATTCCCAAATACCTTTTTGTTCACTAAATTTCATACTCCGTTCATAGCCTGCACTCGTTTATTCATAAACTTTTGTCATGGGGGTCTATCTGCCCCAGCTGGGGGTTGTCCTAGGTGCTGGGTCAGAGTCACTGTCCTTGAACCCTCTGTAGCTTGTAACAACTGGTTTCTCCCATTTTGATGACACTTCCCCTTTGTGACTCTACCCCGCCCCATTTTGCCCACTTTTCATGACCACTTACTCCTTCAGGGCACCTCTGTTCTAGAACACTTTCTGTAGAGTGAATAAGCTGATTGCTCTAGGTTCCCAGGTTCCTCTCTACACGAGTATCTGGGAGATTTCTTTCAATTCTCATTCATTTATCTATCACTTCCTGACAGATAATTCTCAAAAAGATGTTCCATTTCTGACCTGGTCCCCAAGCTCCAGTCTGCATTCCTGATCACTCACCAAAACTAAAATTAAACTGATCATACTAGTAACTGATTGGCTCAGTTCTATAGAATTTACAAATGACTCTCCCCTAACTTCTCTTTGGGCCACTATCCAATGTATTGGCATGCTGATCTATTTACACTTCCCTCCTTTCCTCTGTCTGGAATCTCGAAGATGAGGCTCTAGTCTTCTCTGCTTGGTGGCATATATTTCCTTTCATTTTAGTTTTCATGCTGTCCCTCCTACCTCAACTGGGAACTTTCACCATCAATTGTCACTTTTCTCTCCTGGGTCTTCCATCTCCTTGTTTTCTTTGGTTTCCTTTCTTCAGCCGGGAAACATGCTCACCACACCCACCCTCCCTGGTCTGAAGATGACCTCCCTTCAACCTTGACTCCCCTGACAACATTGCCTCACTGTTCTGCTCTTGCTTTCTCCACTTCATTACTCTCAATTCCCTTCTCATTACTATCAGGATTCCGTACCCACCACACGACTGAAATCTTAGAAATCATTGCATCGCCATGCAGGGCCTGTGAAGTGTGAACTTACCGTTTTGAAATCTGACTATTCCAGTTCAGGAAAAGAGAGAAAATCTCTTCATCTCTATCCTCTAAACCTCCTTCAAACCAGGCTTTGTCCTCTTCTAATCCAGAGGAAAAGGTGCTGCAGCTAAAATTCAAAGATAAAATAAAGAATTTAATTTTTTTGCTTTTGTTTCCAGAACCCAATTACTGAAGTCATAAGGGCAATTTAAGAAATTTCCCAAGATGAACTGGATGATATGAGATTATCACTCAGGTACAGATCTCGGAACTTTTCCCTTGGAATCTGCTACTCTAACATACATCTTCATGTAAACACAAATTTTCCTCTTATTTATTACTTGACTGCGATTTTTAAAACATATTTTATCTTTCATGCACAAAACATCACTTTTTCATGTTTTATTTCTCCCATTCACTACTCCTATTTTTTTTTAAGATTTTATTTATTTATTTCGGAGAAAGAGAAAGTGAGAGAAAGAGCACCAGCAGAGAGGGAGGGGCAGAGGGAGAGGGAGAAGCAGAGTCCCCACTGAGCAGCGAGCCCCATGTGGGGCTCAATCCCTAGACCCTGGGATCATGACCTGAGCTGAAGGCAGACACTTAACCGACTGAGCCACCCAGAGACCCCTCTCACTCAGTTTATTTTACTCCCTTGCTTTATTTTATTTTTTTCTCTTAAAAAGTAGTTTCCTCCAGATTTCTATCCTTAGCTATGCTCTTATTTGACCTGGTCTTTCTGGGGTGCCTCACCTTGCCCAGACCCCTAGTCCAAGGTCCCTGTCTTCCACTGTCTCACAGGCATCTCCACCAGAACATACCAGAAGCATCTTAAATAAAATATGTTCAAATTTCAACATCTCAACTCTGTTCTTCCTCCAGTTCCAAAGTGAACTTGAGCATCGGTTCTGATACAAAAGGAGCAGTAGGACTTGCTATTGTATCTCATGAAATAAGGTCACCTTCCCCCAGCCACTCAAGCCAAACACCTGTCACTTTGGACGCACTCCAACTCCACACATCAAATATTGCAGAGCTCTAATCTGTTCTGCATCCTGGATAATCTCAAAGTCTTCTTGCTAAATCATCCCTGCTATTTGAACCATTATACTTCTTTTGTTTCTACTTATCCCGTATTATTTAGCTCTGATAAAATAGCTTTATTTTAACAACCTCCCAAATCTCACTTTACTTTCAGCTTCAGTTACATGTCTGTCCTGGGACAGTTTGGGTTCTTCACTCTGGAACTCAATCTGGATGTTGAGGCAGAGCAAAAAGAAAAGGACAGAACTATGTGAATAAGTCTTAAAGTTTTGCACAGAATGGGTTAATGTTCTTTTCACTCACATTCCGTTGGCCAAAGAAAATCCCAAGGCCAACTTTTACATTAATGAGTCAGGAACTATAATTTACCCTTCAGGGGCAGACCTGGAAGGGATACCTTTGGTAGCAACGTAATCACTAGGAAAGGGCAGGGAATATTTTGAACAAATACTACAATATAGTTTACACTCTCAAAACATTCTGGAGATCCCACTCTTTGTTCACATGTAATTCTATCTGCTACTTAAGGTGATCTCACCCCCATCCAGGTCTTCAGCAATCACTTACATATTGATGGCAGTCGCATCTGCATCTCTAGGCCAGATATCTCATCCAACCTTCAGATTTTTATTCCAAATACTATTAGCTGGGTCTATGTAGCTATGCCATAGGCAATTAAATTTCAGTAAGCCTCAAACTGAATATACATTTTTTCTCCAAATCTGTTTTACATTTGCTCTTACATTTCTTATTTTGATCAACATTTATTAAAGCACATGCCACATGATATTTTAATTGCATTGTTTATTAAACTCCCTTCCTCCTCCCTTTTGACCCCCACAAGATAGTGAGCTCCTTGAGGCAAGGACCATATTTTTACTTCTTTGTTCCCAGAGCCCAGCTTTATGCCTACTTCTTGACAATTATGTACCAAATGCATCTTTGTTGAATAAATGATATGAGCATTCTTCTAAATGGTGTGTGTCTAGCTGTTTCCCTCTAGTCCATTTTCTGCAGTGACACTCTATGTCTTTCTGAAACTTAAGAGTACATTCAGTGACATCCTATTGCTAGTATCAAGAGCAGACTCCTTAGCATGGCATACAATTTTCATCCCTCTACAGCTTAAATTTCCCTTTTTAGCCTAATTCCCTACCACTTTTTCCATCTGGTCCAACGCCCATCCAGCTAGTTGCATCCCCCAAGTATGCTGGTTCTTTGCATCTTCCTACTTCCTCCACCTAAAAGAACTTAAATCCACCCTTCCTCACTACCTCTATTTTTGTCTCATGCCAAAATTCTAAACTTTCAAAATCAAATGTCAAGTCATTAAAAAAAAAAAACAAAAAAAAAACCAAACTTCCTGCATGGTTTTCTTCATAGCCCTGACAAAATTAATTTTATTGTCCTAGTGTACTTCCTAGTTTATAAAGCTGTTACACATACTTTTCAGACATGTTTCATTGTATCATGATTACTTAACTTGCAGTCTTCTTTCAATAAAGTATACAATTCTGAGGTTTGGGGGATCAGGTTTTATTCATCTTTAACCCTGCTAAGTGCTCGGTTCATAGTTCAGTGGGAAATAAATACAAGCCTGACTCCCTGAATAAATGAAAAGGTGTGATCTCCTGTCTCTGAACCTATATGAAGAGGGGCAAGACAGTGGGAGGGAAGGAATGCTCTGTAGCGTGTTCAGGACGCTCATCCCAGGTAGTCTCCAAC
Organism: Lutra lutra; assembly: GCF_902655055.1. NCBI lineage: Eukaryota > Metazoa > Chordata > Mammalia > Carnivora > Mustelidae > Lutra > Lutra lutra. The sequence goes on from NC_062281.1 coordinate 58,133,338, forward strand.
TTTTTTGAGAATCCAGCTGGAAAGGGTTGGAGAGCAGAGGACAAGAATGAAAGTCTAAAACAAAGCATAACAAAAGTTCCCCACAATAGGAGTTCTTGGCAATAAGACTCTGCTTGAAAAACGCAGCTGGTCAGTAAACATTAGGCGTTATGAACTTACCAAGAAAGTCCCAATCTCCATGCTTCTGGACTTTTTCAGTAATGCACTCTGCCTGAATGCAGAGTGAAGGAATGAGATAATAATAGTGACTGAGGTTTGGAGACTGGCAAATTTTATAGCTCTGGAGACTAGTAAATTAGACCTGAAGCTCAAAAGGGCATTGCCCATGAGCCCATGTGGGCACAAAGCAAGGTGTGTTCCTCCGATAGCCAATTGTGGGAATTTGTCTAAAATTTTCCTTTTTTCAAGTACATCAAACCTTCTGAGCATCACTACCTATGTTTATTTGTAAAAGTATCACTCATGTCAATAGGTACTAAGTAATTTATACTAACTCACTTGGTTTTATATATATATATATATATATATATATATATATATATATATGTAAATATATATAAAAATACACACACTTATATAAAATCCCCATATGAATGTGTGAGAATGAAATTATACAGTTTTGATTCCCTAAGGCAAACAAACCTCCTTTGAAGTTTTCTTAAGGTAATTCTGATACTGCTATAATTGTTCTTATAATACTTATTTGCATATAAAAAATTACAGATGTCTGACAACAATCCTGAATACTTAAGAAGCAGAATAATGAAGATCAATTTTAGATTTAAAAGCACTCTAAATTCCATGAATAGATTCAGGTAGAAATTATAATTTGAAATAGCATCAATTAAAATACTTAGCATTGGTTAATAATCAATATATATTATAATATGAAAGTGCTATGATTTCCCAGAGTAACACTGACATTCAGATATAAGACTGTACATGAAAAGCAATTATAATAAACATCATGGGACTTTAAATAATTCTGTCTTTGTACAAAATTTTTACTTAGTGTAGTGTTTGAAATCATACCAGTTTGCAGTAACAGAAAACAAGCCGGTGTTGATCTCAGACTACCTGACACAGGAAGTGAAAAAAATATATAAAACAAACAAACAAACAAACAAACAAACAAAACAAAAAAGCACCTAGAATTTAATTGGGTAAATAATGAATTGCAGTTTTTATTCCCCAGTTTTGTTTTTCAAACAAAATGCAATGTGGTGTATTTTTGGAAATGCTTGTCGGGACAATTTTTCTGATGGAGTGATGGGGGAGGATATGGGAGAGTGGTTAGGATATGTTAGGTTAGTATAGGGAAGATGATCAGAAATGAAGGTGCTTTATGTTGTGGCCCTTTACATACCAGGAAAGACCGTGTAAATCTCATCTTGGGACTTTTCTAAACTCCTGTTCCTTCACCACATCCCAAGACAAAGAAAGGACCAAAAATTAGAGCATCAGTGATTTTCATAATAGAGAGGTAATATTATATGGCAGAGATAATATTTGTGGGTTTGAATTGCTTATGGCAAAGATTATGATATAACTAGATCAAAGAGGTATTAAAATCATGCATTCACATTATCTAAGAACACCAGATAAGGTTTGCTTCAGATTAAAAAAAAAAATCCAGCAGATTTGTTTAATCATTCCTTTCCTTTTCCTATATCTCTATCCTCAAAAAAAAAAAAAAACAACCCATAAATTAAGATGTCGGATTATATCAAGCTTAATTTGATAATCCAGGTAAAACCTAAGGTTCATGAAATAGTAAGAAAAAAAAAGACTTGTGAAATCATAAAAGTTTTCATGAAAATAGTTTTGCATTAAAAAGGCATTACTTATAATTTATAAATAAAAGTATGAACAAAAAATTTGAGTTAATTTATGTTATTTGCTATGGATACTTGACATGGTCAGTCATTAGGCAGAGAGGAGACATACTTCACATGCAAATGCATACACAGAAAATCTAACTGCATATTCTTTTTTCATCTTGATTTCAGCTGATACTCTTTTATAGCAGTTTATATATATTTTTTCTTTACCTGATGTGAATCTTCTACTTTCAGGTTAAGAAAATATTCATAGAAGTTTATGAATTGGGGGCACCTAGCTCAGTTGGTTAAGTGAACTACTCTTTTTTTAAATTTTTTTTAAATTTTTTTTTTAAAGATTTTATTTATTTATTTGACAGAGAGAAATCACAAGTAGGCAGAGAGGCAGGCAGAGAGAGAGAGGAGGAAGCAGGCTCCCTGCTGAGCAGAAAGCCCCATGTGGGGCTGGAACCCAGGACCTGGGATCATGACCTGAGCCGAAGGCAGCGGCTTAACCCACTGAGCCACCCAGGCGCCCCAAGTGAACTACTCTTGATTTGGGCTCAGGTCATGATTTCAGGGTCATGGAATGGAGCCTGCACTGATCAGTTCTCTGCTTAACAGGGAGTCTGCTTTTCCCCTCCCCTGCTTGCTCATGCTCTCTATCTGTCTCTCTGTCTCTTTCTCTCTCTCAGATTAAAAAAAAAAAAGTTTATGGGCGCCTGGGTGGCTCAGTTGGTTAAGCGTCTGCCTTCGGCTCTGGTGATGATCCCAGGGTCTGGGATTGAATCCTACATCCAACTCCCTGCTCAGTGGGGAACCTGCTTCTCCCTCTCCTTCTGCCCCTCCGCTCTGCTGGTGCTCTCACTCACTCTCTCTCTCTCAAATAAATAAATAAAATCTTTAAAAAAAAGTTTATAATTGGCCCTCTGTCATGAACATATAAAGGAAATTAATAATAAACAGGTACAGCATAAGGCTAAGCAAATCAATTGAAAATTTAGGATTCTTCAAGAAATATTGGAAAATCCTGTGAGAATTAACATATTGAATGTGGTGTTATTTAGGGTAAGCAGACCAAAGTGTTGGAACAATGGACACAAAATGGACAATGGCTCCAATACAATGAGTTAGTACCACTTCTCACACAGCAGTGGTCTGTCAAGTGAGCTCGTCTGTGTGGTGAGACAGGGCTGGGTTCTGTCTTCCTAGGCCTCTGCCATCCCATGGGTTCTCATCATCATTTGATTCCTGCTGGACGCAGGAGAAAGAGAGCATGGAAGACAAATGTACTTTTTATCCACTATGCCCTTGAGGTCGGGTACAACCCTCTGCTCCCCTTCCAATGGCTAGAAGTCACATAACATGCTTTGCTGCAAGGAGGCCTAAGAAATATGGCTACTAGTGAGATAAGTCCTTTCTGGCTATAGCCATTCATACAGGGTGAATGGAAGAACAGATTTGGGGAAAAGCTAACATTTTGCCATATTTATCTACATCTGCATTTAGCATTTGATCTTAAAATTCAATAATCTTAATTTGGCAGCTTGTTTAATCTCATTGCTTACATTTCTATATATAGGTCATATTTTTATCATTTGCAACTCTTCAATAATTATGGTAAATAGGGATGTCTCAGTGGCTCAATTGGTAAAGTGTCTGCCTTTGGCTCAGGTCATGATACTGGAGTCCCGGGATTGAGTCCCATGTTGGGTTCCCTGTTTAGCAGGGAGTCTGCTTCCCCCTCTTCCTCTGTCAGCACCTCTCCTCAGCTTGTGCCTCTCCAACAAATAAATAAAATCTTAAAAAATAGTTATAGTGGATAGATTTAATCAGTAAATAGCAAATAGATTCGACATAGTTGGGAATTACAACTGATTTCAATAGCAATTATTCAACTCTTTCTTGGGGATTGAACTGAATCCTTGGGGATTGAACCATGGATGTTTAACACTTTTCTGGATACTGCTATGCAGTAGTGAATACGAAAGACATAAAGCTTATATTCTTGTCAGGAGAACAAAAGCCAAATATGTGAAAATAGAAAACAAGAAAACAGAAATGAGCAATAAGACTAGTAGACATAAGTGCCACTGGAGAGAGACAGAGTGAGAAGTGGCATTTATTCTGTTTGGAATAGGAAACCCCTGGAGAGTTGTAAGCAGGAGAGGCACATATTCTGGTACCACTTTATTTATTTATTTATAGAATTAGTTTTATTTATTTATTTATTTTTAAAGATTTTATTTTTTTTTATTTTACAGACAGAGATCACAAGTAGGCAGAGAAGCAGGCAGAGAGAGAGGGAGAAGTAGGCTCCCTGCCAAGCCTGATGTGGGGCTTGATCCCAGGACCCTGAGATCATGACCTGAACCGAAGGCAGAGGTTTAACCCACTGAGCTACCCAGGTGCCCCTCTGGTACCACTTTAAATTCTGCCATATATAGAATTCAAGGGAGACATGAGAGTAGATGCAATGTGAAGAATATAGAGAGAGATGTTAGGATATGCATCTAACACACATATGGGAAAGTGAGAAAGTCTTGCTGGAACAGGTGATGTGTGAGCTTGAATTTTGAAGGTTTAGCTGTAGTTACCCAGTCATGGTGGGTAAATCTGGCCAACGAAACAGAGCAAGAGATTGCAAACAGTGTAAAATATTATAAATCACTCTGTAGCATGAGGTTCAGAGGTATAACAGGACTACACTCATGAAGGGTCTTTTGTGTGGTATGAACATATTTGGGTTTTAAGTTGGAAATAGTAGTGCATTAGGAGGACCCAAGCAGAGGCGTGGCATGATCGAATCTAATTTTTAGAGTGAGCCCTTGTGATACCCTGGGAGAAAGGATCGGGTTGAGATAGAGGTCTACATAAAAAGTAACCAAAGTCCTAAAGCTTCAAGCAAAGGCCATGGCTGTGTAAGTGGAAATATTAAACATCAGTGAGAAGAAAAGGAGATGTCATCGATATTTTTCTGTTGTCTGGTATTGTTGGGATTTTCAGTGATAGAGAATAACATAAGATGAGAAGCAAATATGAGTTGGTTGGAGAGAAAAGTAACAACTATAATGAGGTAGAGGGCTTCAAGTGTGTAAGAAAAGTCTTATTTGCAAAAGAAATATGTTTTTAGGAACAAACCATAGGGTAATAGTCAGAAAGTCATGCACATTAAAAGCTATTGAATTTTTTTTTTTTTTTTATCAACTAGTAGTCTAAATATTTAAATAGCACAAGGTCAGGTACTCAAAGTTAAATATTGTCTTTAAAAAAATACATCTCTGGGGTGCCTGGGTGGCTCATTCAGTTAAGCGTCTGCCTTCAGCTCTGGTGATGATCCCAGGGTCCTGGGACTGAGCCCCTCATCAAGCTCCCTGCCCCGTGGGGAGTCTGGTTTTCCCTCTGCCTGGCAGTCCTCCTGCTTGTGCACATGTGCTCTCTCTTTCTCTCAGAAAAATAAATAAAATCTTTAACTTTTATAAAAAACAAAAAATAAAAATAAAAAATACATCTCATAGCAACATTTGCAAAGCTGCCTAGGAGGGTATCTTATATCAATCAACCAACAGGCAAAGATCATACCTACTTGTTCAATATTATATTTACTTATTTTATTGATAATCATGTAAATAAGTAATAGCTAACATTTACTGAACACATTACTTGTCAGACCAAGTGCTAAATACTTTACATATATTAATATCTCATTTAATCTTCTTAACAGTCTTGTCAAGCGAGAGCAAATATTGTTCCTATTTATTATATGATGAAGCCAAAGCTAAGAGGGGTTGTGTAATTTGCTCAGGGACACTAGCCAGTAAATGGCTAGCGGGGGGGAATTGTACCCTTATTTTGAATGAAAGATGACAGTGTCTATCACATTTTTTTTTTCAACACAACACAGTGATTCACTGAGATGTCTTCTTGGGTATCTGACTATTATTCAGATTTATTTTAAACCAAACTATTGGTTTTGGAATTAAAAAAAAATGCAAACTTCTTTTTCCTTTTAAGCAAATTTGATATTGTTTTAACTAGGTAAAGTCCCTAATAAAAGCAAGAGTCATCAGGGCTGGTTTCTGTATTGGAAAGGGCAAGGTTTTTGAAATCAGCAGTTCTGGATTCAAATCCCGCTCTGCACTTCCTGACTGGTTTATCTCAACCAAGTTTCTTTTCCTCTTAGATTTCACATTCAAAGTGAGGGCTCTATCCCCACTCTCTGTTGAGCACAGAGTAGGGATTCAATAAATATTGGCAAATACTCTCATGGATTGAGGACATTAACCATTAAGTTGGGAGCAGATACATTAAACTAGTACTTTTTTTTTTTTTAATTTTATTTATTTATTTGACAGACAGAGGTCACAAGTAGGCAGAGAGAGAAGGGGAGGGGGAAGCAGGCTCCCTGTTGAGCAGAGAGCCCGACTCAGGGCTCGATCCCAGGACCCTGGGATCATGACCAGAGCAGAAGGCGGAGGCTTTAACCCACTGAGTCACCCAGGTGCCCCTGAACTAGTACTTTCTTTATCAAAAATGAAGCTGGCTGTTTGCAGAATTTTTTTTTTCTCCTCTCTGTTTAAATCAAGATAAAGCACGGCCTCTTTTTTGGTCTTGATAACTTTGCCAGTCTTTTATTTGCCCCTTCCCCACCCCTTCCCCTCCCTGGGAACAAAACAACATTAATTAAGAGATGACGGACCCCAGGCTTGGGGTGCCGGTGCCAGGGACTGGGACCTGCCGGCTGAGCGTGCTCGTCACCAGCTCCTTCTCGCTTTCCACTTGGCTTTTTGCCCTTCTTTCCCATGTGTTGGCTGTTCTCATTTCCAGATCAGAGTTGACCTTTTTTGTAAGGTTAAAAAAAGCGTTAAAAGCCTCTGCCTTTTTACTGTCATACATTATTAGCTTTCTCATCCCATCAAATAAAAGAGCTGCATTCCCCTTTACCCAGCTCTTGTGACTGATGTATTCAAAGGTCTTTTTCTCCTTTATTTTCTTACAGTTTACAAAAAACCCCCTAACATCATGAATAAATTTAACAAATGTAGTAAAATAGCCCTCTATCTTCATGTGGAACCCCTTCGGCCCACTATAATTAAAAATTAATACTGAGTTGCTTTGAGTCAATTACCCTAAAAAATGCCAACATAATCACCAAATTAGGGCAGAATCTCTTTCATTGTCAAGTGCATATATTTGAAATATTTCAGTATAAGTTGATGTATCAAGTGACATGTGGTCGGCAAAAGAGATATTATAACATAATTTTTAAGCTCTTTATTTTGAGATAATTGTAGATTCACATGCAGTTGTAAGAAATAATACAGAGACAGCCCATGTCCCCTTTCTCTGTGTTTTCACAAATATTTTTCAACCAAGTCATTTCTATTTGAGTGCGCCACCGCATAGTACTTCGATAGGCCCAATGTACTCGCTTTTGTTTGAGACCTGAAAAGAATTTCTTCAATGTCAACATAGTTTTTGCCTTCTCAGCAGTCACATGCTCACAAATATTAGTTTCTTTGTTCTCTGAGAGAGTTCTTGGAAAAAAAGAATACCTAAAAACTCAATATAAAAACATCAGAATTATTTACCATAAATGCAATTTTTAAAGTACATAAAATAATGACAATATTTAAATATTTTACCCACTGTTACTTATTATGTAAAGCATATAGAAAAGTTCTCAAATACCACTATGTAACAATTGATAGTTACACTGTAGCTTGTTGTATGCATGGGTGCATGTGGGGATGTGTGTGTGTGTTTGTGTGTGTGTGTGTGCGTGTGTGTGTTTGTGGTTACTTTAATTTGTAGATCATAAATTGTGTGTGTGTTTAAAGTGGTAGTCTCTGTTATTTTTACTGGGACATTTATTTTATTGAATTTTCTACAGGATTAGAAATCTCTCCAAAGATGCATATCTTTTGAGACAGACAAACTGAATGAAAGCTCTTTCAAAACAGAAGGGTTAAAAATCTCTTCAGAATTCTACAATGTTTTCCATGACCTAATCATAAAACTAAATTATCATGGTGACAGCCTTCCATAACTGGTTCCTCTGAGTCTCTTTAAATTAATTCAACACCATTACAGTTCTGGGAAGCTAGAGGCTGTGACTTAGAGTCCAATTAAAAACATAACATAATTTAACTATTGATAAAAAGATAATCTTAGAAAGTTCATTTTCATGGGAATTATTAAAAACTTGATATATTCCACATGGGAATAACAATTTTATTTCACCTCAGGTAAGGAAAGTAAATGGAAATAAATTCAGTTGTAAGTACAACTAAAAAAAATTGCCTCCAAAAATATAATTTGGATACTTACACTGGTATTCTTGGTGATTGACAGAAGAAATTCATGCTTTCCTTTCTAAGTTAAAAGTGAAAAAACAACCAAACAATAAACCCTAACAAAGCTTTAGCCCCCTGAGTCTTACAAACCAAAACCACTGAATAGAAACTTCTCAGTCCAGAATGGATAAAGCTACTAGATCAGTGAACAATTTTAGAGATGAATTTATAGACCATTCAAGTTCTTAGTCATATTAATAGTTGAATAGTATGTGTAATAATTTGGGTCAAGTATTAAAAATGACTAAACCTTGCTAATTAGCTAGACAATAACTCATTTTCGGTTATAGCCTTAGTTGAATCACAAGCTTATAATATCCTTTAACTATTAACTGTTCTATCAATTAACCATTCTATTAATTAACTATTGACTATTAACTGTTCTTATCTTCCATCAATTCTTAACTAGTGGCATTACAAATTCCTGTGTTTCCACAGTAGATGCCATCAGGAAATAGCAGCTCTGACCCATTTTCTTAATTTAACCCATAGATAGCTGACCTCCAGGGATTGGCACAAACAGAGAAATGGAGGAAGGGGAAGACAGTCAAGGGAATACCTACTAGGCTGGGCCAAAGTTTTTTTCTATTTTAAAATCATAACTTTGTTTTACTTTTAAAAATTTCATGAACAAGCTCGTTGTCCATAAAATACTATGTAAATGAAAACAATGACTTGTTAACATGCCAGGTTTGTACTGACTTGGACATTGACAGTGACCTGGTTTCCTATCCTGATTTATAGAAAGGAGATTTAACAAACAAATTAATAGCACCAATTGTATCAATAAGCTATACTTAGCAAAATATATTTCTAAATCTTCATTTTTCACCTCTTAACTATTTTTACTTCAGCACCACCACCCTGATTCACCTTCCCATCTTCCTTTTGATCTTGAGGCCCAGAGTAGCCCAAGTATTGAAAAAACTGATCCATATCCTGAAGCCCACTGAGGAGTCCAGACCAAAGGACAGAAGTGTGATGCCCCAAGGTGAACACGGTTACTGGATTTATCAGTCAGAGTGTTGGAGAAGCAGTTTCCAATAGAAGCGTAATAAGGAGGCCAGCCAGCTAAGCAATTAGCAGCAGAAAAAGCCACAAACAATGAAGGAAGATTCCAAACTGTGGTCTAGGGTAGAGGCAGGGTTCCCATAACTGAAATGGGGGCTCACAAGAGTAAAGAAGTGTGATTCAGGTCCTAGATATACTGTTGCAATAAATCCTTCTTTGCTAGAGATGGATGCAGAATACTATTGGGTTATATGAAACCAGTGCATTTGCAGTGGACTGGAGCGCAGGGCCCTCTTATCCCAGAGATGCACTTTAGGATGAATGCCTTGAGGGAATATTGTAGAAGCCCCAGATGTTGCTCTAGGGCATTTTATTGTTGATTTAATGGTAAGGTCAGTGGGTAAAGAAGCTGAAACAATGAAAAAAATTTTCTACCTCAAATGAGGATTGAACTGAAAACTGGTAGAGAACATCTACCCTTGAGGGGAAGTAGATTTATTAGTGGGGCACGGGATTTGGAAGACAGTGATATTTACTAGGCTGAGTTGGAGCTGACATTTAGGGTTTGCTGAGAATCCAATGATGTATTATTTTACATCAATGATGAGAATGATGATGTGATAATATAAGGAGTGCTTTGTCAATTAGGAATCATTATTTTAACGATAGCTTATTGATAGCTATTTCCCTAATACTTCCGTTAACTCTAGTTTCTTAGGTCAGTAAATTAAATTAACAAAGGCGTACATACATGATTGTTGAATATACACAAGCTGTAGAAATATTAGTTTAGCTTTGCTTTCTCATCCTTTTGCCCTTCCCATATTAACAAGAAAGTGCCAGAAAAACACCTCAGGTCTGTACCCATTCATATCTTTTTGAAACTCATAAAATTGTAAGTATTCCACAATGCCCTAATATTTCCTCTTAGGTTTTTGCTAATCTTTCTGGAAATTCTTACAAATACAACTCTTTAGTCTCCAGCAATCTTTTTCTTCAATGTGTGCTTTGCTTTTGTGCCTTTCACAACACCATGCTCCTGCCTGGTTTTGCTTCTGAAGTTTGTCTTTCCTAATTCCCTCACTGTCTTGGTTACTGTAAGGATTTCAAATCTTTGCCTGTGTGTACCTCTCACCTTCTGCTCTCTCTGGACTCCTTCTTCACCACAAAAACTAATCCACTCCTCTCCTTTTTCATGGTATGGATTTTACTCTTTTTAATACTGCTTTTTGAATCCCAGCTAAAGCTACAGCTCGCTGTATGGCGTGATTCTGAAATTTTTTTTCAATGTTCGCATGATGAAGTGACCTACCTGTTCTGCAAACAGGGATAGATCAGGGTGAAAAGCAATGATGCTTATAATATTTGGGGTTCTGGTTAAAACTATCATGAACTCTCAAGAAAGAACTTACACACGCATACATATTATTTTTTATATAATTTTAAGAGGTTTACTCTGAAGCTGTGTATGAATCCACCAACTTTGCCCAAGAGACCTTACTTATACCTCAAGATAAGACTTCTCTTACATAAAGAAAAAAAAAATATTATGAGCTTTGTAGACAGACCTGAGTACAAGTCCTGTTTTTGACTGTGTAATTCTAAAATGAACAGCATTTCACTGAAGTTTCTTCTTCTGTAAAATAAGATTAACAATGTTTATTTTTCAAAGTTGTTGAGGATTAAAGATAATTTGGTTATATTCTGGCATACAGATGTCCCTCAATAAACATAATAGAAAAACAATGTATCTCATCACTTTCTGGTGGAACATTAGGTCCAATATCAAGATCACAGTATTGGGTGTGTAGTGAACTAAATTAAAATCATATACAACAAATTGCTTTGCTATAACCGTTTTCCCTTTAGATTTGAACTATGGGCTTTTGCTAATTCTCATGCATCATTACATTAGCATATATATATCTTGGTTATATAAATAATAATCAGCGTTGCCTTGGGGCGCCTGGATGACTCAGTTGGTTGAGCATCTTTTGGCTCAGGTCATGATCTCAGGGTCGTGGGATCGACCCTACATAGGGCTCACTGCTCAACGTGGGGTCTGCTTGTTCTTTTCCCCCTGCTCCTTCCCCCCATGTGTTCTTGCTCTCTCTCAAATAAACGAATAAATAAAAATAATCTTAAAAAAATAATCAGTGTTGTCTCAAATCTGTAGCTTTAAGTTCTTCATGGCAAAAATGAAGGAGGATTTCTTAACTGAGTCTAAAGAAGAGAATTTCTGCATCTAAAACTTTGTTCCTTTATGCTTTTCACTCTTAATTGCAGTTTTAGAAATTGATTGAAATTCACATAGATTTGGGTTCTAACCTTAAGTGTCTTATATCCATTTTTTTAAAGCCCAGACATCATTCCTATTCCCATTTACTAAGTTGGCACCCAAAAGTTCTCAAGGTGAAAAAAAAACAGCTTACATATATTGTAAAGTTTTATTTCATATATGGAATGAAAGGGTTGAAATGCATCCAGATTTAATGCTTTTCAGGTCACAATAAGCATGGTAATAGATCCCAATATGTAAAGACAGTTAAGAATACACTTCCTGACCCACGGAGGGAATATAGGAAAATGAACAGTGAGGTTTACTTCATCTACACTGATACACAACCATGTTCTTCCGAACTAAGAGGGAGAATAAGATTCCATTTCCAGTTGTTCATGCACTTGGTGTATTCATTTTATCACACACTCACAAGCCTTCTTATGGTCAGTTTCTGTGGTTGGCCCTAGAGATACAAAGATGTATAACACATGGGTCTTGCCTTCAAAGGTGAAGCAGAGAGAGAGAGTGAGCCCTTGACTTTTATTTTTTTTTAAAGATTTTATTTATTTATTTGTCAGAGAGAGAGAGGGAGAGAGAGCAAGCACAGGCAGACAGAATGGCAGGCAGAGGTAGAGGGAGAAGCAGGCTCCCCGATGAGCAAGGAGCCCGATGTGGGACTCAATCCCAGGACGCTGGGATCATGACCTGAGCCGAAGGCAGCTGCTTAACTGAGCCACCCAGGCGTCTCCCTTGGCTTTTATTTAATGGAAAACTGCAAAGCACAGTAGTTAACCACACGGACTTTACTGTCTGACAGACCTATGTTGCATCCTGCCTTAAAACTTGCTGTTATGCCAATTTATCCAAATTACTGGAGCCCTTGGAGACTCAATTTTCTCATGGAAAATGTGGGAATAGTGTCTGAGTTGCCAGATCATTGTGGATTAGATAGAAGTAATGTATATGACATGCTTAGCAAAATCGCTGGCACATACTAGTTGTTCAATGAACAATAGTCATTATTTGTTATTTTTATTTTTTAGAGATTTATTTATTTATTTGAAGGGGGAGGGTCAGGGGGAGATGGAGAGAGCAAATCTCAAGGAGACTCCCTGTTGAGTGCAGAGCCCAAGGCTTGGCTCGATTCCATGACCCCATGATCATGACCTGAGCCAAAAATCAAGAGTTGGACACTCAACTGACTGAGCCACTCAGGCACGCCAACAATGGTTTTTGTTATTGTATCTGTATCACCTTAACTGTGATATCTGTCATAGCTCTGGTAACCTATGGAGTTTTGTTTTATTAGTGAGTGATTAGCACAGGTATGAATTACTCTCAGGCATCTGTTAACTGATAAATGCTATTAAAAACCAGCAAGCTAATTATTTCAACTAAATGATGAGTTGCCGACAAAGAATCTCATCAGGTGTGCTTTACTAGATATATTCTGACAGTAATCTAAGGCTGAGGCATTCCAATTAAAAGAATCCATTTTGGGGTTTTTTGTTTGTTTGTTTGTTTGTTTCTAAATTCTACTTCAAGAATGAGGACAACAAAGGAAAACACAAAATTAATTTTAAATAAAATCTGCCCAAGAGTTTTGTTATCATAAGCTCTGACACAAATCTGCTCACTTGCATTTCATTTTGAAAATTCACCCACTGGGGCCTCTGGGTGGCTCAGTCGGTTAAGTGGCCGGCTCTTGGTTTCAGCTCAGGTCCTGATCTCATGGGTGATGGGGCTGAGCCCTGCACTGGGCTCCATGCGCTTCTCTGCCCCTTCCCTAACAGAAATAAATAAATAAATCTTTAAAAAAAATAAAATGCATCCAATGTTTCACAAAACTACTGATTAACACATATATACATACACAGACATGCATGCATACACACACACACGCACATGTATTTTTCAAGCAAATATCCCCAAATCTCAAAAAAAAGAAAATTTTATTAGAGAGTGCTTCACTTTCTTGGCTTGGCATTAGCACAAGTATGTGGGGAAAACTGCACAATGTCTGCATTTTTTTTCTCACTATACAACTTGTAATGATGCCAAATAAAAACAAAATAATCCCCAAACTGAATTTTTAAAAATGCTTCTTACTTCAGGAGCCATAGTTCCTAAGTGAAAACTTCTGGTTTCACAAATTACTATGAAAAATAAAATTGCCTTATTTTCTGTTATGGCATCTTAATCAAGTAATGTTACAAAAATGTGGTTCTGTAATCCACGTGCATTATGGAAGAACATGCAAAATGCAAGTGATCAATTCTCTGTATGAACTTCAGTAGAGATGTATTTTTGTATGATACCTTATCTAATAAGACCCTAGGTTCTGGAGTGCATTTGTAGACACAATTCCATTTTTTATACATGTAATGCAATCTTTTAAAAACATTATTATTAAAAACCGCAGTGCTTTTTCTTCTTCTGCCACTGACTCTAAAGTTATTGGTAATTTCTTGAACGTTTCCATGACACCTGACTAATATGTCTAAGTATTTCCATAATGCCTATCAGAGTGATATCTAGGTACTCTGCAAGAAGTATTAGACTATAAACATAATGAATGAGGGAGAGCGCAAAGCTCATTTGTTTCCACAACTCTGTTGGAGACATTCAAGTAGTTATGGGTTAGGGAAAACTGTAGAGGGTCAATGCTTTCAGTTTATAGAGCTGTAATTGCCATTTGGCTGGAAAAGGGAGAGAGTTGCAACTTCACTGTTGTGTTCCTAGGACTTAGAAGGAGTTATGACATTTATGAATTTTATCCTTGATAAAACCAATTTGATTTTTCAATGTTTAAAATGTCTAATATTTACTTATTCTCAGATTTACCTTGTCACGAACAAGGCTTCCTGATGCAATGACAGTGAGGAAGGTATGATTCAAATGTGCAGTAAAATAAGGTGGACAAAGAAAGGTAAATAAAGTGGTATTATCTAGTGCAGACATTAACTATTAAAAATAAGAAACAATAACAGATGTTAAGCATGTAAATATTTATTTATGTGGAATCGTTCTGATGCTGTACATTTAAGCTACACTTCACTTTGTCTAAGCCTTCTCTGCAGTATATTTGTTGTGCGTAGTACGTGTGTTATGAGAAAGGGGGAAAAAAACAAGTAAAACTGGACTTACCGTTTATATTAACACAAGGAAGTTGGTTTTATGTAAAGTAGAATTATTGATGGACATTTATTAAGAACAAAAATGAATTGATAAAGGGGATTGTGGAATTTTTCACATAGATACTTGAACAATTGTCGATCTACCTGGTAGTTCTGAGGCTCTGTTAGGAGGGCAAAAAGTAGAAGAGATGATCTAGCAAAATCTCTCCTTTTTCTCTAAATTTATTGTTAAACTACAACGTGAAATGATCTCAGAGCCATCTTCAGTTTTCTTACCAAGCATTTGAAACTTGAAAACCAGAAAGATGGTTTCCAACTGAATGACTATTTTCCTGGTTATTTCTGTCAATATTCTCGGAAGATGACCAAAACATTCTTCATCACAATTGGATCACCTCGAGAAGGGAAGAGGGTGTAACTAGGAGTACCCAGTATATAGTCATTAGGAACAAGTCAAGCCCACCGGAGAACCAGAGGTTAATGTACACAGGGCAGCTGGAGACATTTGACAGTGTATCTCCAGGAATCCCAGTGTATGTGCTAGGTGGACACAAGCCTACAGTAGCAGAATTGAGATGAATGTTTTAACTGGCTGGCTGCTTCCACAAGGCTCCTTCTTTGGGCTTTCCCAATGCAAACATTTTATCAGTGATTTTGTAGAAGAGAGTTATAACATTGTGCTTACATTTGTGGAAAGCCAAACAGCAAAATTTCTTTTATGATGCTGTAAGATGATGTCAATAGTGAAGTCTGAAGGGGTAGAAGAGTTTATGTGAGGTTTGAGAAAAAAAGATAAGGTAAAAAATAGTCATTGTGAAGAGTTTAAAAACTAGCCTCATAAAGACACACAATCTAATTGTGTGGAAGAACTGAGCAGCCAATTGAGTTTTTTGGATAATGAATCTAAAATAAACTAGTCAGGTGAGTGGTTTACTCCAAACAACTTTGGCTATTATGTGCCAGCACCCCAAAAATGGTAGGGTTCACCTAGTGTTGCGATTTTCCAGGGATTAATGAATTATTATTAATGAATATAATGAATCCTTATTAATGAATAAGGATAGGAAGAAGAGAGTTGAAGCTATTTTGAGAGAATAATTAAATTACAGAGCATGAGATCTATATTGAACAATGAGGGGAATAAAGACAGGTATGGAGTTAGGGATAGTGAAATAGAGGTAGAATAAATGGGTTGGGAGCTCAAAAAAATTTAACACTAGTGCCTTTAGAGCAAGTTAAATTTATAGGACTATGTGTGGTAATGAAATATTTGATAATGAGACTTCAACAGTGTTACGATTTCCACTAATGGTAGTACCTAGGATGTGACAATGACAGTAGGTCACTGAAGTCGAAGGAAAGAAATTATCACTGCAGTTGAAGAGGTCAAGAGCTAGAAAACTAGGAGGTCAGTGTGGTTGGTAGCATGGATGTTAGAATGTTGGGTCAACATGCGTTGTGATTGTTCTTTCTAAATGCTCATGTGATCTTAGGATGCATTAATGAAGATAGAGTGAGTAGAATGAGGGAGATGATAATTATGCTCCGTGGAACACTGGTAAGTCTTTACTTTAGTATTATATTCAATTCTGGGTACCACACTTTAAAATAGATAGTACCAAACAGGAAAGGAATCCAGGGTTAAGAGAAAAGAATAGTGAAGCAAATGTAAAATGTATCATAAAAAGGATAGTTGAAGAGATTGGGGCACTTAGACTGGAAAAGAGAAAACCTTAGGGGAACATGAGAGTTGTTTTCAAATATTTAAAGTGCTGTCCTGTGGGAAAAAAATAGATTCATTCTGTCTAGTGTCTGAGTAAGAACTGATCAAAGACTAGGTGTTACAGGAAGAACTATTTCAGCATGCTGTAAAAACAACAACAACAACAAACACCCATAAACAAACAAATGAAAACCCCCCCTTTATTTGCAGTCAAAGTTGTCCAAAGACAAATGTATTTTCTTGGAAAACACTGAAGTCTCACCATTTGAAGTGTTTATCTGGTAGGCCTATTGACAAGGAGCGTCAAGAATCAGAGTTTAATGTCCTTTCATTTGCCCACAAGGGCATCAAAGTCCAGAACATTCTAGCACTCAAAATTACAGTTTTTAATATGGTGACAAATTCTTCCTGGTTTATGTATTTGGGTTGTGTGATACTATTTTACTTATTTTATATCACCTTTTCAATTATCAGGGACAAAGTGAGTGTGGTAGAGTCTAAAAATGATTAGACCTAGAATTAAAAGTGCCATATGTGAGCTCCTGCTATTCTGTTTATCAATTCCTTACTTTCATTTAACTTCACTTTTACACAGGTACAACATGAGGATAACTGCTAGGTAAGGAGGCTGTGAAGATACTTTTGAGGGAAGCAGGAGAGAAGATGTTATAAAGGCCAAGAAAAAAATATTAAATTTTATATAGATTAGTGAATTCTCAAAAAGGGACGGGTGTGGATTAAATTTTCAGCAAAACATAACAAGATTCTGGTAGCTGGTAAAAGCTCTCCAAGTTTTTCTGACATTCCTACCGATGAAGAGAAGGTGAAGAAACAAACAAACAAAAAGACTGTAGCCAAACCAATAGCCCTATTATCCACCATAAGTAATTGGTTCTCTTCATATTCCCAGCACCTATAATAATTATTTTTTTAAGTCAAGATATCCAGCCTGAGAATATTGGTTTTATGACAATTTACAAGATGAGGAGTATCAAAGCTAAGGTAATAATGTGGTCACATCTTCAGGCTCAGGGCCACAGGGGAGCTTTTAAATATATAGAAGTTGGTAGAAAACTAACTAACAGGCAGTCTATACCACCCTGGAGACTATATAATAATATGTAACTTTTTCTACCAATCTTTCACATTTTTGACGTTGACTGTCTCTGTTATAGTCTTCCTATAGGACTTGAGAAAATGTAGAAAAAGGATTTAGAGTCACTCCACCAGTAATCCAAATTAAATAAGAAAAAAAGATATTTTGCATAATTTTATCTCAGAGGTTTAGTATTGATTCAGCTGGACAGAGCCTCAACATGTCTTGCAGTTAAGAGCCTTTGACTCGTAAGTAGACTAGCTTGGGTTTGCGATCTTTTCTGTCGGCCATCTTTGGCCTACTTCTTTAGTGTCCTTGAACTCAGTCCTCTTCCAACCTGGTAATAATTCCATTCTCACCTACCTTGTGGTTCTGATGTGAAGATCAAAGTAGAAGGGGCCACACTTGTTGAAGGGGACTATAGGTAGATGTGTACACATATGTCATTTCTTTTCATTCCCCATAGGTATTCTTCAAGGAAGTTATTGATTTGCACTCCCCCCACCCTCAAAATGATTACTGAGGCTCAGAAATCTGTGTAACCTACCAAAGGTCACAAGCAATCGCACAGCCACCATTGAATCCTAGTTTACTAATTTCACAGCCCAAGATTTTTCCACTGTTCCAAAATGAAGCAGTGTGTGCCAGAGGTTGCAAAGAGCAAAGCATTTATTTGTTCCAGAAAAAAACAAACATTATCCCAGGAAGGGGATGTCATCATAGTATACTATCTGGTCCTGAAGTGAATAATAGTTACATAATTACAGCAAACCCTGGCTACTTATTTAACTAAAAATAGGCATACTGGGAGTTGGGAGAACAGGATTTTAGAGGATAATGGCAAAAGTGAATAAACCAATAAGCAGTGGTAGCAGCATATTATTAAAAAATTCATAGAACCGAACCTGCTAAAGCAAAGACATTGAAAGTAAGGAGCTGTACTAGGAGTGGAGGGCACAGGAATAGGGAACTACTGGTTTCTGTTATAAGCTTTATATTGCTACTGAATTTTAAAACTATATCCATGTATTACAAAATAAACATACACGATGAAAGATAGAGAAAACTTTAAAAACTTGAACGGGGCCACTTTGTAAATATATTGCATTTTATGCTGGACTTTGGGAGCATGGCAGAATTGATTTTGTTCTGGATATTTTCATATTCTGACACTTTGGAATATTTGGAGGTTATTAAGATTTCAAAAAAGTGAGGGGTTATTAAGTCCCTATGAAGAGTCCTATGTTTGCAAAGTTAGAAAAACTAAATTCTTAGTAGCCAGTATTTGTTTTAACTATTGTTTAGAGTTAAAAGAGCATGTTGCTTTTTCTGCTGCACAATTTGGATTCAGGAGAAAATCAGAACAAGATCAATTTGGAAATCTATAGTAAGGCTGTATGAAATCTTGGTTATGATATGTCCAGAAATACTCCCATAATTTCACTTCCTTCAGTTAGGGTGCCAAACTTCATTAGGTATTTCTGGAGTTTAGTTACAACTAATGATGAAATGATGAGTGAAGTCCTTGAGGGCTGAAATTATATGACCAGGAAAAGACAAGACTTTCCTGAATCACGATATGAATGTGACAGGTAAAGTACTGGGTCTCATGCTTGACCGTACTCAGAAAGCATAGGAGAAAGAGGCATCTTTCGCTAAAGGCATCTGTCTGTTTTTACTTGAGAGATTGATAAAGTGAAAATATGTCACAACAAAGCTTATGTTTCCTAACTTTTACAGAGAAGAAGGTTTCCTCCATGTATGTGTGTATGTATATGGAAGCATATCCATGTGTGTATGATATACTTAATCAAAACATTTATATGTAATATGACTGATTCATGACTGATTTTTTAACTTAACATACCCAAACATATATATCTAACTACATACTCTCCTTTGAAGAATATTTCTCCTGGAAATCTTTACACCTCTCCAAATATTCTCCCTAATTTTAGATGTCTTCTTTTTTTAATTCCCTCCTTTGAAAACACATTTACCAGAGACCATTGAAGATAGGTTTTAGAGAATTAATGATTTCTGAGAACAGCCAGAAGAATATGGAATCAAGTTTTCTGAAGTGAAATGATCAACTTGAGTTATTGGTTTATGAGTAAACTACAAAGTTTGATGATCAAAGGTAAGATTACATTTCTTGTTGGTCAAGTTAAAAATCTCAAAAGGAAATCCAAGAACAAGTCCCACATCTGCTTTTAAAAATGGCATCATCCTGGGGCACCTGGGTGGCTCAGTGGGTTAATAAGCCTCTGCCTTCGGCTCAGGTCATGATCTCAGGGTCCTGGGATCGAGTCCCGCCTCGGGCTCTCTGCTTGGCAGGGAGCCTGCTTTCTCCTTTCTCTCTCTCTGTCTGCCTCTCTGCCTACTTGTGATCTCTCTCTGTCAAATAAATAAATAAAATATTTTTAAAAAAATGGCATCATCCTTGGGTTATGTCTTAAGTTCTGAAAAGGGGATCATTTTCAGCTGGAAATTGTAAATTTGTGAAACATAACCTAAAAACCCCCAATCATTTTACAATTATACCCTACACATGAGTCCAGAATTATTGGTAAGAAATAAATGATATCGGGGCACCTGGGTGGCTCAGTGGTTTAAAGCCTCTGCCTTCAGCTCAGGTCACGATCCCGGGATCCTGGGATCAAGCCCCGCATCAGGCTTTCTGCTCAGCAGGGAGCCAGCTTCCCCCTCTCTCTCTGCCTGCCTCTCTGCCTACTTGCGATCTCTGTCTGTCAAATAAATAAATAAAATCTTAAGAAAAAAAAAAAGAGAGAGAGAAATCAAGACAAGCCAGAGCTAGGGTCGGGAGTGGGGAGGCGGGAGCAGGGAGAAAGTGAATGG
This sequence comes from Lutra lutra, assembly GCF_902655055.1. Lineage (NCBI taxonomy): Eukaryota > Metazoa > Chordata > Mammalia > Carnivora > Mustelidae > Lutra > Lutra lutra. The sequence goes on from NC_062281.1 coordinate 58,153,621, forward strand.
TTGATGACAGTCTATGCCTTCTTTGGTACAGCTATTCCTGAAGAGAGATGTCCTTAAACTTTATAATTAAGTGGATCAATCAATACCCTTTAAAAATATTATTATTACTACTACTACTACTATTATTATTATGATTTTGGGGGGTGGTAATAGAGGAGGAGAAGGAGGAAAGAGGAAGCGAAGACAGAAGACAGGGGGTACGTAGAAACAAGTAGAAAGGCTGACTCTACCCAGGGAAATTATCATTACCTTTGAGAAAGAGGAGAGAGTTAGGAAAGCAAACAATTTTGAAGAACTTGAGAAACAATCCGATATTTCAAAGAGCTTCATTTTGAGAGGAAGTTTTTTTGAGGAGCTCATCTTGCTCACTTAGGCTTATGTTTCAAGTGTCCCCACAACACAAGAAGTTACAAGCTGAATGGCCTTTGCCTTAAAGGAGCTTACTGTTTGGGGCACCAGGGTGGCTTAGACAGTTAAATGCCCAACTCTTGATTTCTGCTCAGGTCACATCTAAGGGTTGTGAAATCTCAGGCTCAGAGCTGGGTATGGAGCCTGCTGAAGATTCTCTCTTGCTGCCCCCTGCCCCTTCTTTCCTTATCTCGTGCACTCTCTCTTTAAAACAAACAAACGAACAAATCACACACACAAAAAAAACCTTACTGTTTAACATCAAATACATTTTTATGTCCACAACCCTTCTAAAATAGGTGCCATTATTCTTATCATTTTCTAGATTGGGGATCTGGGGATCAGCTCATTTAAACTTGCTCAAACAGTAAGTTTCAGAGATAGAATTTGATCCCAGAGTTCAAGTCCTGGAATAACCTTGTTATAATACACTCCAGATTTCTTGCATTTTCCACAACCTAGATTTCATTATGTATTCCTCATATCTATTATAATGGGAATATACACTAGAAGAGAAACCTAAGGCAGTTTCTAAGACTATAGATTTCAACTTAATCAGCTTGATAAAACTAATAATGAACTTTACACAACTTGTCCATATAGTCTTGAAATGAAATAAATTCAATGCTTCATTCCATTTTTCTCTATAAAACACAAGCTAATAATGCTTATAATTGTCATCAGTAAAATATTTCTTTAAATAAGAAGACATTCAATCAATACTAGCTATAAGACAAGTACAGATTTCTAGCTGGGAATTACATCAGAAAAGTCTGTGTAATTCCAATACACTCTAAATACTATATATTTGTCCCTGATCTGTGTACCAAACAAAATCTTAATGTTATTGCTTTCGCTTATCACTTCTACTCATAGCATCTCTTTGAACTAAGTTAATAGTACTATCTGCATGGTGCTTTCTACTTATTAAACACTTGAATTATTAAAGTCTTTCTTTATCTTTCTTAGTACCACTGGTGGCAATGTCAGCACTAATCTAACTTCATCCCAGGTAAAGTTACTATTTCTTTTGTTATCCTAAAACAAAAATTATTTTGCACAGAATGAGTTAGGGGGTAGGCCTAAGATGTCAAGACGAAGGTTAAGGGTTCTACAGACCCTCTTATGAGAAGCTATTACTTTTGTGGATAATCTGCATGGATAATCTCATAACCATAGAATCATATAGCTGGAAGAAAAATGACAGATCATCAAGTCAATGTTATACTAATACAGGAAGCCCTTCTTCAGCAATCCTGATATAAGCTTCAGCAAGAACAACTGAAATTGGAAATTCCTGTCTTTTGAATGGCACCCATCATTTTTGAAGATTGACATTAACTGAATGAGCCTGTTTCTTATGTGATTGGAAATCAGTTCCATTGATGCTTAACATTTTTAAGCTAGTAGACTCAACTGAAAAAAAAAATGTGGGTGCAATAGTTAATTCCTTTTGATATTTTCCCCTGGGGAAGGTGTTTTAAGAGAGATTAATTAGGGCTTGAGCCAAGTCTTCACAACTGTTAAAAGCAACTATTGGCAACTCATCTTCTACTCATCACCTTCTTCATAAGTATCTCCAAGTCATGAAATTTATATTTGTAAGACCAATGACATGCTATTGTAGGACTGTACCCAAGAAAATGACTTTAAGAGGTAGCGCTGGTATTGTATTTGCATTTGTATGAAACTAAAACTAAAGATGCGTTTAAAAAAATACTGGAGGTATACCCAATCCGATATTTCATGGTAATGCTGTCAGAATTTCAAAGGTTTCTTACATGTTTAATGAACCACCTCACATGGTGTTTAAACGTTTTTCACCTTTTTAACAAGGCTTCACAGATATTATGAAATTGACATGATCTGTTAAGAATTAATGTAGCAATTTGACATACCCTTGAAATTTCAAGCATAGTCTAATTATTACGCAAGTAAAAAAAAAAAAAAACCAAAAACCCTGAAGATTATGCAAAACCATTCCTAAAGCTGGAAAGGGAGATTCTTAAGCATTATTTGAATATCCTAGCTTTCGTTTCCATAAACCTGAAGAAAAGCTTGTCATTGTCCTTTAATCTGTTTCTGTTGTCCCCGGACAATGGGCCATAGAATGAATTAGACACTCTGTGGAATATCCAGGCTTGGTTTTAGGGTCAACGTGGCTCATATGAACCATCAGGATAAACGATGAAAAATTACAGTTTTTAGATATCATTTTAGTTGTTCTATGTTGTATGTGTGTTTAAACATGAAGTAGTGGCTTTAAGAAGCAATGGGAAGAGTTGGGGATGATAAAGCTAATTAGATCAAAGTGACAGCCCATCTAGATGATTTAGTCTCCTACGTGTGTTTCTTGCCCTGAATCATCTGACTTGTCTGTCTAGTGACTAATCACTCCCTCTTTCTACATACACTTTGCCTCCTAGACCCAGCCAGACTCACCATGCAGTTGGTTGTAGCTTGCCTCGGAACTACTGGCCCAGCCACCGCAGTACAGCGATCCCCAGGAGGGCTTGTGGGACACAGGATTTTCAGCGCTAAACCTGGAACAGTCTTGCATGTGTGTGCTGTCGGAAGCCAAGCACATTGGCTGCTTTTTATGGTACCTGCTTCAGGTCTGCTCTTCTGAATCATAGCATTTCAACTGAAATCAATTCTTTCTTTTACCGAAAAATATATTGCCCTACAATAAGAATATGTAAGTCATGCCCTATTTAAAAGCAAACAGAGAAAGGGAGAAGCTGAGAGGAAGACTCTGTATTTCCTCTGACCATCTTTTTCCCTTGGAAAACTTGCAGATCATGAGGGAGTGGTCATTGCTCCGTTCATCCCCTAACGCAGCATTTGATTAAACAAATCATGCTCAGCAAAGGTTGTGAACCCACCAAAATCATCAGACAGAGTCAACACAGTTAACAGCATTTTGAAGTGTGTGTCCCATCTCAATAGCCCCTCCCAGCCCAATATTCCAGTTTTGGCTCTGGGTAGGTAGCCTGTAAATAAACAAAAGGATGTAGCAGTCATAGTGAGGGGGAAAAAAAGTGATAAAAAATAAAATTCTTTTGGAGGGTTTTTGTTTTCTTCTTTTCTCCCCTCCTTTAAATAGGTAGTTCATTTTATTTTAATGGTCATGTCTCGGATCCAGCAGGCAAACCTTTCTTACTGATGGGGTCTCTACTTAACTGGTGTCTCTGTCATCAGCCTGACCTTGCGGCTCTCTCTAGAGCCATTATACCCTGGGCGCTGGCTTATTTTCATACAGCAGCCCCCTCTGCTTGATCCCACTTCATCTACTTCACGGACACAGACATTTGTTGGGCTTATTAGCTCAGCAGGAGCCTTATCATATTTTGTATCTGAGGCTGTTGGAGATGTCAGGAGATGGAAATGCTGTGTAGCTTTTTATCCTCCTTTCTTTCACTTTCTCCTAGAGCCCAACACTGCATTTGGATTCAAGACTCTCTTCTACTAGCTGCTGAGATCTCTTTAAATATGTCTAGCTTTGCCATCTGTACCAATAACACTGCAAAGGCTTAGCCATGATTAGGCTGTCAAGATTTATTAAGTTAAAAAGTATCAAAGTTTCTTGCTGAAACCCCAGACCTTTTAAGAGTCTACCTTCTTTGGAATCCCTTCCCCCTCCTCTCTAACATTACAGTCAACGTGCTTTGCTTGACCTTGACCAACATCTGCACCCAGGGAACACTAATGAATTTGGGCCAATTCATCTCCAAACTCCAAATTTAATCAAGCTGACATGTCAGGGAAAGCGGGCTATAATTAACTTCTAGCATTTTAGATAATCTGTAAATTTTCATAAATTTTACCTGATAGGTTTTTACCACGCTTAACATTTCAGTTTTCCTTAAGAAGACACAATGTTAAACGAATACATGCATATTTAGTACCTAATTTTCAGGATTAGAGAAGTGAATGTGTGTGTGTGTGTATTCTTAATTTTAGTGTCACCCTGAAATTTGAAATCAAATATCAGTCTTTGTGAGGCAATCACAACCCACACAAACTGCAAAGCTGTTACAGGTTTATTCCATTTTTTGTTTGTTTGTTTTGCAGGTATCTGTAGTAATCAATTTAATCAATTTACACAGAAATGGATGTACATGATTATAAATAAGTTGTGAAATCATGTACTTAACCATTTTCATTTGACCGTCACATTATTAGAGAATGGGTAGTGTCATTCTTGTAAGATGTTACTGCATTTGTTGTTGTTGTTCCTTACACAGGAAGGTCTCTAATTTGACCGAAGCTCCCATGTTCCTAAATGAATTGAGCAGTTCCCATGGATTCATTTATAAATGTCATTAATTATTATCAGCTCAAATAATAATCCAATTTGTCCTTAATAAACCTATACATGACGTCTGTGCAAGTTTGTTAGAGAAAGTAAGTCTGCATGTGTTTGTCACTAAAGTAGAATGATACAATCTTTGAAAATGTTGTCATTACTTCACTTCTATTATATCTATACTGGTGTTGAGTTTGAAAATGAGAACACTAGCATATAGTACAAAATCTTCAATTTCAAAAGTACTCCACATTGCAAGAAAATACATGACAGTATTTTATTGCTATTTAGTACCCCATTTTCTAGAAACAAATCCAAAATTTAAGCATGTTTTTTTATGAATGGTACATGCTAAGTATCTAAACATATTTGGTGCTGTAATGAACTTGGGAAAAAATCTGTACAAATTTTCCAATAACTGTTCCTAAAAATAAAGGAACTTAAAACTAAACTGAAATCAAGGAACACATTTTAAAATATAATGTATGTCAGTGAGGAAATTTCCAATTTGTGTCATAGAAAACTCTATTGGTCACACATTTTTGAACATGATACACATAAAGGCTAATCTCACATGTCTATACTGGCTAAGAAGAATTCAAATTTTAATTTAATATTTGCATACAATTTATTATAATATTGTTTGAAATGTGTTTTAGTCTTAATGGTGAACTTTTTCCATGACAGAAAATTTTGTTAGAACTTCCTCGAGGACCATAACGCATATAACTATTAAGTTTGTATACAAAATTTTGGTCATTGGGTTACATTTGGGAGAAATGGAAGTATAAGTGATACAATTTGAATAGTATATTCTCTGAAATACTTTTTTGGAAGTAAACAATTATGCGATTAAAAAAATGTAGGATATTCCTTTATGCTTTTAGCAACTGTTAAAATCCTCTCAATTTTTTTTTAAGCATCAGCATTTTTTTCATTCAATAAAAATAATGTTGCTTTCTTTTAATTTCAAAAAGAGGTATGCCAAGAATGGAATTGCTCACCTACCATTCACCTTTAAATCTTTAATGAATTCATTTAGTTAAGACCCCCATAATCAAATTTTATCTTGTGGCAATGGATATCAAATAACAAGTAAAAAACTGTGGGCTTCATTTTACTCCTTTTCAGTAGTTACATTGTTTGTTAGTATCTAAATAAAAAATGCCTTCATTTAATGTTCTTCCTCATATAAAAATTTTTAGGTAAATCTATTTATTAACATATGTGAGAAATTAAAAAAACGAGACACCCAAATCTGACAAGACTTTAACTTGAACCATCAATTTTTGGTAAGGTGGTATTAACAATGGAGATAATCATTTTTTTATTCCTCCTTTATGGCTTTGCTCATAAAATAACATTATTCTGTTAAAGGTAAAAAAGAATGCAAATGGTAGGAATGATGTCAAGTAGGTAAGGGTAAGAGATGGAGGGTTGCTTTGTTCACTCGTTTTCATTTCGTTTCCTTGATCTTATATGTTTTGGTTTTAAAGCCCTGGTCTGGGATAAAAATTGCATGGAAGAGAAAGCTTCTGTGTTAAATGACACCAATATTAAATTAGGGATTCTGGTGGAGTGAAAAGCATGTTACATTTATAAGGTCTGCAGGTGCTATATTAATATCATCATTCTCACTCAATTGGTGGATAACCCTAAAATGCCTAAGGAATTACTAAAGATGTTCCAGGTCTAATGTAAACAGTGGACTTGTGCTTTCTAGAGATTTTCATATGTAGAAAGATGTCTTACTTGGGTTTGTATTTGTTTAATATTCACTAAGGAGTCATGTATAACTGGCTTGGAAACACCGATAGGGAATCCCTGATAGTGTTTCTGTTTTTACAGATGGATTTCCCCCCTTTTTTTGGTCTGTGGGTGCTATTTACACAGCATGGTCCAGGTTAGCTGAGTGGGGGTTATTAAGGCTGAAAGCAATGTAAGGAAACATCTCTGTTATTTGCATGCTAACCGGGAATGATAAAAGGCACTGCTATAGTAATTCCAGTGTACTGTCACATAATTTTCTCATTTGATCCTTACGAAAATTTTGTAAAGTGCTGAAGTTCTTCAAGATGCCCAGCAAAATCGAGAGCAGGAGGTCCAGTGTCACGCGGAGATGTGTGTTCAGGTCTCGCCTCTGGCCCTAGTTTATTTAACCTGTCTAGGGTTAAGTATCATCCTCTATACTCAGGATAAACGTTGCCAGGATTAAACGTGCTAAAGTGTGTAAAGCATTTACATAGTGTCTGGCACGAAAATGAGCTGCTCTCTTTATCTGAAGACTGGGATCATGTATTTTTGACTTTGTTCCCTCAACTCCTTGTTTAGTACCTAGTAGAGTGCATAGGAGTCCACTGGATCTTCGCTGAGTAAAGGAACTTTAGAAAGTGAAAACTGAAGTAATGGAGCCAAATGATTTATTTAAGTACATGGGGAGCGGCAGAGCTGAGAGTCAAGTCCATGTTTCCTAAAGTCCAAGGTTTGCCTGGTTGCTTGCTTGCGCTAAAGAAGATAACCACCTCCCTGCCTTCCTATCTTAGGGGGTGGGATTACCTTTTACCAACCAATCCATTGATCATGGTGTAACCTTTTCACTGCCCCAGCATCTGCATCAAGGATAGCTAGTAGTTATTTGTTGGTTCAAAATTTCAGAGAATAAAATCCAGCAGGAAATTATAAAAACCCAAGCATGTAGCCCAGGAAGTTGCTCAGACTTATGCTATGGTAAAGCGTATATCACCAACTTTACTTCCAGCCTTCCTGCTCTGATCAATGCCAGCTAATCATAGATGTAGTATAAGGACTTCTCAAAATCACAATTTTCTATACAATATATCATGCTCTTAAAGAACAAGAGAAGAATCTCTATTTGGTTGTAAAATCACAAGAGCCAGAAGCATGAGTGTTGTTTCACATTGTGTGAAAAGCTTAAGATTCCTAACACACTTTTGGGGCATCTAGGTGGCTCAGTGGGTTAAAGCCTCTGCCTTCAGCTCAGGTCATGATCCCAGGGTCCTGGAATCAAGCCCCACATCGGGCTCTCTGCTCAGCAGGGAGTCTTCTCCCCCCGCCCCCCCCCCCCCCCCCGACTGCCTCTCTGCCTACTTGTGATCTCTGTCTGTCAAATAAATAAATAAAATCTTATAAAACAAACAAACAAACAAACAAAACAAAAAGAAGATTCCTAATGCACTTTTGCCAGGAATCCCACATACAGAAAGCAACCCTTAAGGAGAATTTGGGGAGGTACAATCCCATAAACATAAACACAGCATTAAGATAGTAGATACTTCAAGGCCAATCATGCTCAGGATGGTATACAACAACAAAAAAACGTAACAAAGTTAACAACAAAAAGCCTCACTACCATCAATGGCTACAAAACCAAAAAATAAAACAAAACCACACAACAAAGAAAACAGAGAAGCAAGGATCCTGAAAATTCCAATCACTGTACTCGCCTGAAGAAAAATTTCTCTTTTATTTTCATGTGATTTACTTGGAAAATGCAATTTTATTCATAATTCTTTTCAGTATTTTTTAAAGCTAGACTTCGTATGATCAAGAAAGTCATTTAAAATGATGCTTGAGTAGAGATGAATACCTCTCATGGAATTCTCAATATATGACACATTTTTTTTTTTTTACTGTAGTCGTACAAGTCTAGCCAAGTACCCATAGTGCTGATTAAATCAACCAGAGATTAAAGGATGTAGAAGAAATATCTACTTTTTATATATAGGATGAATATAAACGGCTAGATTTGAAAATCTTTATTGTAAGAAAGGGAAAGGCCTATCTTTATGGTTGCTCCATCTTTTATTCAAAGATGGGAGCCAGCGAGATATTGCAAGAGGAGGGAAAAAAAGGATTGACTCCGTGTTATGTGTTCAGCAAAAAGTGCTTTGGACAAAAAATAATAATAAAAGGTCACAGTTCAAATTAAACTGCCAGGCAGTCTATACATGACCTGCTCATTATATATTTATTGTTTCTTGACTATGGAAAAATGATCATTATCATCATGGTTTTCACCTGACTTTCAAAAATGAATGCACATTATCTTTTGCATTATCTAAATAGAATAGGCTATGTTCCATGCGCTTGCTAAACTTAAAATGATAGAATGTTCATTTAGCCCGTCTGTCTTACCCATCTCTTCTCCCCCTCCTTCTGTTGGGAGGGAAGAAAAGGGGAGACGGTCTTTTTCCTTTGGCAGACCCATAAGCAAGCAGTTGTTTCAGCACTCAATGCCGGTGTTGTCCTATGAGTCAGCAAGACACTTTAAACGCTCTCTTGGATAGGGGCTAACTCTATTACTCCCCAGGGCTTTAACCTCCTCTGGCACAGTGCCAGTGGAGTTTGAGCAGGTCCCCAAATCCCCCCCCAAGGTCATACCTCACAGCCCTGCGGAGCCTCCTACAGTATCTGCATTACTACACAGAACATTTGTTTATATGGCTAAATGTGATCTCTCGTTTCCCACTTAGGGCTGATGTTTTAAAAACAAAAAACAAAAAACAAAGCATTAAAAAAAAACAACTTTCAATTTCTGAGGCAGGCACTAAAAACTAAAGTGACACATTAAACATGATTTTTAAAGTACTTCATTGCACACTCACATCCATTGTCTTCAACCCAAATCGAAAAAACACAGGTGTTTTGCAATATGCAGCTTAGGTCTGACATCTAGCTTTTTGATGCTCAGGGTTCAATTTAAATCCACATGGCCTGGTTGCCAATCTGCACAGTTGCACCCAGGCAGGACTAGGAAAGATTGATGATTGTGATTGCGAGATTAATCCTGTAATGTTTACAAGACTCCTGAGCTGAAACCTGGTTGGTCATATCATGCTACCCAGAGAAGGCTGCTTGGCTTGCCGGGGTAATTTCTTCTGATGCAGTAAATAACGAAGCATAATGAAAATACTCTGATGTATTCCACTGCCTGATTGATGCTCTGCACGGGATACGGTAAAAGCAGTGCACTTCCTATCACAAATTTACATATACAAACCAGCAGAAGACGCATGATAATGTCAGCATCCTGTAGAAGCCCTGGGATGCTATACAATTTTATAGCAGTTATGAATTACTGTTGACCTTTCTGGCCTCTCCTACCAGTATGCTAGACTTCAGCATATTGAAAGTCATCAGTCTGAAGCAGTCATTCTTTACATAATTATGGCTATTTGTGTGGGGGAAGGGCAGTGTTTCTTTTATTGTTAAGAATTAGCATTAAGGGATAGCACGGCTGTGACCTACGACTGGCTCTGAAGCTTTATACATATTTTAATAAAAGCAGGGAAAAGGATGCTGAAAATACTTCAGCATATTTTCCAAACACAGTTGTACCAAAACAGAAATGCTAACTGCTTTTCAGTATTTTGTTAAACATCAGAGAAACACAATCCTGGCAGCTCATATGCATTTTTTTTCCTTTTTAATGTAAGGGTTTAAGATAATTTTTTACTAGTTCTCAACGACATGTAAGCCGAATTTGCTTGTTGTGTTTTGTGTGTCTGTGAACTGGGGAAATAGTTGGTGAGATGGAAGAAGACTCTGGAGTCCATACATGAATTAAATTTTTGAATTCACGTAGATGTATTACTGAACGCAGCTCCATACTTCATACTAAATATTTGAATAATCAGGCTTTCAGAACATCACTAAACGCAGCTCCTTATTATCATTTGCATTTTAATGTCCTTAAAATTATTACACTAAGGGAAATGTTTTTGATACATTACAGCATTTCCTCTAAATGTGTGATTATGTTAATGAGTTTTCAATCAGTATCCTAGCCTGACACCATAAGAAAATTTATGCAAAGTTCATACCCTGTCAGGGCCTTTAATCAGGACCATTTATTAGAGCCCTGCCTTCTTTGATGGTTGCTGCTGCCTTTATTAAATATACTGACTTGGCCATCTGAAGAAAAGGACAATAAAAGGTTACTGGGATGAAAGCATGAATGCTATTTGCTCATGTTTCCTTTACAGACACTTCTTCAATAATTAAGGAAGAGCTTTCTTTGGCCTTTTGGGCTTTTGAAGTGCATATCAAACATAACAGTTCTTGTTTTTATGAAATACTTAATACCTACATTTAGTTTTAAACACAAGTAAACTAAGAGTTTATAAGCACAGGAATACACACACACACGCAATTTTTTTTCTCTACCAAGAAAAATCGCGACAATCTGGCCAAATATGTAAGTATTACGTCACTAGATTTTTTTCTTAAGAAGACCAGGTATGCTTTAAGCCATACAGAGAATAATTAAATTAAAAATGTTGCCCCTGTTTTTCCTGATTAAAGGTAGATAGCTTTTGCTTTCCTATTCTTCCATATGGGAACTTGGGCTGGGTTGTGTTTCTAGTATATTAACGAGTTGTGAATTTGACAAAACAGCTTTTGGTGAAAGAGGTGTATTTTTTAGCCTCTGCCATTAGCATTAGTGACTTTAAACAATTAGTTAATACACTGCCTATAAATTTATACAAGGGTTGAAACTGACATGAACGGTACCATTTTTCTGGATTACATGCAGAGAAAAACAAAACAAACAGAAGCCCTAGCTAAGCAGTATTGACAACCTGGGGTTTGGATACAAATTCAATATGAGAAAACAGACTCACTTCAGTGAAATACAAATAAACAACAAATTCTGTTTTAACATGTCTAAATAGGAAGGAGGTGACTGACAGGCTTGGGTCTCCTAGGAAAGCCATTAGTTAAGAACTTGATAGGAAAACGTTTGATTTGAATGCACGTGGCGTTTCCCCTCAGGGGGTGAGCTGAGTGGTACAGGGGGATTCACAGGCACCCTTTCACTGAACATGCCTGCTGGGCCATACCTTAGAAAATGAAATCTGTAGGGTCTCCTAATACTAACAAGTGTATAACTCTATCATCAATTTGGAAGGCATAGTAATTATAGTTGTCCGCTGATTGCTCATTTTCTTATCTTACATCGAACTCTCCTTCTATCCAAATTTTAGAGGCAATTTTATAGTTAGAATTGTGTCCGCCCTCATACAAAAATTAGTTTTTGAGTTCACATTATTTGTGGATTGCAAAAAGTATTCACATCCCTCCTAAGGCAACTTCGAACATGTTTATTTAAAAGAGGATGGCTTGTTGTCTAAGAGTTGGTAAGTGAATTAATTATGGCACACTTTCCAAATTTTTTCTCTCTCCATTTAGCATGGCTATCCATATCTATCTAGTCAACTGTGCAAACAGCAACTGCTAAGTCTATAATATTGTACCTTGAATCGCTTGGATTTTTTTTTTTTGACGGGTGATGCCTATTATATTTTCTGGGTGAAAAAATAAGCCTCATACAGACAGGCTGCTAATTCACAATTTGGATTTTTAAAAATGCAAAAACTAGGTGAAGTGAATTGTTGGCTATATTGATTTTTTTTGGACCCAGAAATTCATAGTAACAAAACTTATAACATTAGTCATGCTATAAATTTAAGCAGTGGTGCACAAAAGAATTGGCATTTAAAGGCATTCTGAGTTAATCACATTTATGTAGGAATGAAATTAGTTTAAAGAAAATCTTAGTAAATGAACCCTTTGACATCAGCATTGTGTTTAATTTTATGCATGTGTTTCTGATATACTGCATCATGTAACAATCATTTTCTCTGACTGCTGGTCCATCTGTAGCCCCTCCCCCCTTACCTTCACCCTGCCAACGCGCGCGTGTGCGCGCGCGCACACATGCATACCCCCCACCCCCACACACACCAGGCCGACCAAATGAATCAAGAAGTGTCTACTGGTTTGGAGAAAGAAATATATAGAATGCATCTCTAAGCACATCACAGCAGCCCATATCACGTCTCTGTTATTATCTTCAATATATTATTATAGAGTACTGAATTATTATTTCACTTATTTCAGAGTTAGGAATATATATGTCTTTGGTTTTATCAAATAAAAAGGAATATGGCACTTCGATTCACAGGGAAGGATGCAGAAAGCATACATGAATATTAAAACTAATAACCTTGCTGACAAGATATATATTTTTGGCATTAGGTATTTATTCCTACCACTCTGTATATCTAGGCAAATATTCAGAATATTTCTAAATATGTACATGGAGAAGGAATGCATGTACACATAGCTTCTCCTCTCCCTTCCCCCTCCCACATGCTGGAGTCTTATGAGGTGAACAATAAGAATGAAAATCAGCTTCTGCAAAAGGCAGCAGCAATCCCATGATTCCATCTGAGCCAATCACTTAACATATCATTCATAATGCTAGCCTGCTCCCATCATCCTTGCCCTGTCAGGAGTATCTTTCTTCATTTTCTTCTGCTCCTCAGTTCCAAGAAAGTGGAACCACTGTATCATTTACTGTCCACAACCTAAGCTGCTGATTTAAGGGTTGATTTGTTATTTTCCATAATGTCCTGTGCGATTCTTTTTGATTTCAATGCAAAGTTTAAGTTGGAGAAAAGCCTTGGATAATTTTGACAGTGGAAGTTTGGATAAGATTAAATTTATCTATCGTTTTGAATTGCTCTGTATGGTTTTAGGCATTTAAAAAGATTTAAATAAGTGTTTTATGGTAAGTGGTCCTTTTCTCATTCGAGACTATTATACACTAAGTGAACAAAACAAATGATCTCAGATATCTTTAGCACAAGTTAAAGGAAATCTTTCTTATCACTGAAAATTGGTGACTCAAAAATGTCTATAATGAGAAGGAAAAACATTTATTCACCATATCCTGAAATAGTTATGGTCCCATTATGTCTAACAAGGCCTCCTGAAGGCAAATTCGTTATAATTTGTATCTTTTCTTATTATTTTTCACAGTGGACAGTGATGACTCTCTGACTTAAAACCTAATCACCAGTGCCTATTAAATTTGGGTTTATACGTTGCTGAAGGTAGAACTGATTATCATAGCGAATGAAATAGTTGTTTGGCCTATTCCCAGAGGGCAAAAAGTCATTCTTCAAGGTGATGCATCTCATTTGAGGAATACATTAACAATTGAAGGCAGTTAAAAATACATGTGAACTCCCAGTCAAGCAGATCTGAGGTTGACCACATATATTTATGGGCTGATTCTTGCCTCATTCAGGGAGGAAAACTGTGATATGGAAGGATGATTTCTACAACACACCGTACTTTAATTTACAACTTTCACGTAGCATGTGGATCGTGTATGCTTAGCCAATATTTAGATTCTGAACACTCTGTATAGGCTTGGTATGCTTTTGTGCATGTTCAAGTTATAGAAAAAATTATTAGAAAAAAGAAGTCCCAGTCTCATGAAAAGTCAACATTTTTAATTAGAATAAATGTCTCATTTCAAAAGTGCATTATGACTCAAACGACATCAATGCAATTGTATAAGCATGGGTCTAAAAGCTTACCAGAAAATGCATGAGGGCTAAATTATTTAAGAGACAGAATTATTGGTAACACAGTACAGGTTTTTTAAAAATTTTATTTTATTTTTTCAGTGTTCCAAGATTCATTGTTTATTGGCATCCACAAACATGAGTTGCGATATGATTAAAAACTACCAATGTCCGTTAACATGTTTTTGCATTTTCAATTTGCAGTTTTTTTGGTACAAGAAATACCAGAATTTGAAAGCGAAATTTTAACTCATTGAAAATGAGGAGATGATCCAAACTTAATGATATACTTTTCAGTCTTTATCTCTCCCAAAGTATAAGAAGTCTAAAGAAATCCAAGAGTCTTCATTCAGAGTTTTTAGATATGCATTGCTTTAAATGCCAAAAACTGCACAGAAATACCAGCAATAAATTAATTTACAAGTAAGTTAATTTATGAAAAATAAAAATTTGTACTAAAAAAGTAAAACTGTACATTTATTTAGAGAGTTCTAAGCCTCCTATTGCAAAAAAATGCATATTTTTTATATATGGCAATTTTTCAGAATTTTTTTTCATGAATTAGCTCAATTAGTTACCACAAGGACTCTGGGGATGTGGACAGAGATGTCCCATTGGTGTGCAAACTGAATTCCAGAAAGTATATGCAACGCACCGAACATCTGGAATCTGGGATGTGGTAGGGCTGGGACTCAAGATCTAATCTTTGGACTTCTGGTTCAGGGCTCATTCTTCTAAAGCACACAGCTCCTTTTTTCGTCAAGTAAAGAGACTGTGAACATATTTCACTCTGTATGATGTATGGGTTTATTGGGAGAGTCACACAACAGAGCAGTGAAGTGCAAACCATAGAAAGGAATTCATGCATAAAGCTGTAAAAGAAATATGTATATTGAAGTCCCATTTCATGAAGGTACTAGGGTCATGTGGTTTTCTATATTATTTACTAGCACATTGTTATTCCTATATTATTATTACTATTATTGTTTACCTTCTCAGATGTGCCATATTGTTTTAAATAAATTGTGCTGCAGGCAGTATGGAACATGAACGGTGCCCTTTGATTAAGAAAAGAAAAAGTAGCATTATCGAGGTTTAAGTGCTGAGTTCCTCCCTTGCCACAACCTGAGGGCACTCCACGTTCATCATGGAGGGAATGCATTTCTGTCTCTAAGGAGGGCATCCTTTTCAGCTGTGTTGTAAAGGCTTCGACCAGAAATGGCAGTGATTGAGGACTTGAAGAAGTGAGGGAGATAGAGCAAACAACCAAAGGAGCCCCCATTGCCCTGAACGAAACCTACTGGTTTGACATTCTGTTTGAATCGATTTTGAAAAGCCTGACATTTCCTAATTCATTTCAAAGTCATTAAAAGGAATATAAAATTTTTAAAATAAAAAGGGAAACTACTAGAAAAGATATGTAAAATATCTTCAAATATGATATTATTGGCCATTTCTATTTTTCAATGTGCATTCAAATCTGATTCTTAAGATATTTCAGTTTCCTTTGAATAACCAGATGTTGGATGTTTTACTATTTTGCCTTTGTTAATTTATAACATTAAAGTATTTTACTTAATAACAAATTTTTAGTTTAAAAGGCTATTAGGAAAATTGATCATACCATTTTACTTACTAAATGAATTTATAAAGCAATGTCATATTAATAATGAGACTCTTACTTTTAAAAATAAAATTAGAAGTACTTAAGAAGGATTATGTATGAAACACAGTTAACTGAAGATAATCTTTACAGATAAAGAAAGGCCTTGTAGGGCACCTGGGTGGCTCAGTGGGTTAAAGCCTCTGCCTTTGGCTCAGGTCATGATCCCGGGGTTCTGGGATCAAGCCCCACATCGGGCTCTCAGTTCGGCAGGGAGCCTGCTTCATCCCCCTCTCTCTGCCTGCTTCTCTGCCTGCTTGTGATCTCTGTCTGTCAAATAAATAAATAAGTAAACCTTTAAAAAAAAAAAAGAAAAAAATAGAAAGGCCTTGTAGCACATTACTGAAGAATATGGCTTCTGGAGTCAAATGCCTGGTTTGAAATCCTGCCATCAGACAGCCCTCTCTGTCCGTTGGTTTTCTGATCTGTAAAAGACAGGAAAGTATAAAATCCTATTTCATAAGGTTGTTGTGAGGATTACATGCAAATGCTTAGAACAGTGTCTAGAAAATACAAAATGCTCAATATGTCTTAACTGTTTTTCCAAGAAAGATCTAGGTATATCTCATTTTATTGTACTTCATAGATGCTCTATATTTTACAAATTGGAGATTGTGGCCACCCTACGTCTCACAGATCTGTTGGTCCCATTTTCCCAATAACATCTGCTCACTTTTGTGTCTCTGAGTCATGTATTTTGGTAATTCTTACAATCTTTCAAAAGTATTCACTGTTATTAATTTTTTTGTGATGATCTGTGATCCATCATCTCTGATGTTGCTTTTATAATTGTTTTGGGGCACCACGAACTGCTTCCCCAACCAGTCATTTCCCATCTCTCTCCTTCTCTTCTGGCCTCTCTATTCCCTGAGACACAAAAATATTGAAATTAGGCCAATTAATAACCCTACAATGGCCTTTAAGTGTTCAAGTGAAAGGAAGTGTTCCATGTCTTTCACCTTAAATCAAAGCTGGAAATGATTAAGCTTAGTAAGGAAAGCATGTCAAAAGTTGAGGGACCAAAAGTTAGTCCTCATGAGCCAAATGGTGAGCCAAGTTGTGAATGCAAAGGAAACGTTCTTGAAAGAACACATGAATGATAATAAGAATGTGAAACAGCCTTATTGCTTATATGGACAAAGTCTGAATGGTCTGGTTAAAAGATCAAACCAGCCACAACAGTCCAAAACCTAATCCTGACTCTTTTCAATTCTGTGAAGGCTGAGGGGAGTGAGGAAGCTGCAGAAGAAAAGCATGAAGCTAGCAGAGGCTGGTTTAGGGGCTTTATGGAAGCCATCACCAAATATCAAAGTGCAAGGTGAAGCAGCAAGTTATCCAGAAGATCCAGCTAAGTAATGATTGAAAGTGGCTACACAAAACAATAGACTTTCAGTATAGATGGCTCAGTCTTCTGCTGAAGAAGATGTCATCTAGGACTGTCATAGCTAGAGAGGAGAAGTTAGTGTCTGGTTTCAAAGCTTCAAAGGACAGGCTGACTCTCTTGTCAGGAGCTAATGCAGTTGGTGACTTTCAGTTGAAATCAGTGCTCACTTACCATTCCAAAAATCTCAGGGCCCTTCAGAATTATGTTAACTCTAATCTGCCTGTGCTCCAAAAATGGAACAACAAAGCCTGGATGATAGCACATCTGTTTACAACATGGTTTATTGACTCTTCTAAGGCCACTGTTGAGACCTACTGCTCAGAAAAAAGATATCTTTCAAAATATGACTGCTCATTGACAATGGACCTGGTCACTCAAGAGCCCTGATGGAGATGCACAGCAAGGTTAATGCTGTTTTCATGTCAGCTAATACAACATCTATTCTGCAACCCATGGACTAAGGAATAAGTCTGACTTTCAGATCTTATTTTATGAGAAATACATTTTGTAAGGCTGTAGCTGCCATACATAATAATTCCTCTGATGGATCTGAGCAAGGTAAACTGAAAACCTTCTGGAAATGATTGACTATTCTAGATGACATGAAGAGCATCTGTGCTTTTATGGGGAGAAGACAAGATATCAACATTAATAGGAGTGTGGAAGAAGTTGATTCCAACCCTCATGGATGACTTTGAGGGGTTCAAGACTTCAGCATAGGAATTCACTGCAGATGTGGTAGAAACAGCAAGAACAAGAAGTGGAGCCTGAAGATGTGACTGACCTCCTACAATTCCATGATAAAACTTGAACAGATAAGGAGTTGCTTCATTTCATGAGAAGATAAAGTTGTTTCTTGAGGTGGACACTGCTCCTGGTAATGATGAAGTGAAGACACTGTGATGATTGTTGAAATGACAACATAGGAATTAGAATATTACATAAACATCATTACTAAAGCAATATCAGGGTTTGAGAGGATTTACAATTCCCTGAAAACTCAGATGATGGTTAGCATTTTTTGGCAATAAAGTATTTTTAAGTTTTTTTTTTAGTTAAAGTATTTTTTAGTTAAGATATGAATTTTTTTAGACCTAATGCTATTATACACTTAATAGACTATAGTATATTGCATTTTATAAATTTTATATGCACTGGGAAGCCAAAAAGCTCACTTCACTCACTTTATTATAATATTTGCTTTGTTATGGTGGTTTAGAATGAGACCTGCAATATCTCTGAGGTATGCCTATACATTTAAATGGTATTATAATATGATTGAACCAAGGTAGTCTTGTCTGAAGAAAGGGTAGGAGTTTTAGAGGTTCTAGAAAGAAGTTCAGTTCAAGCAGTTAATTGGGGAAAAAGGTAGGAAATCTCTTATAGCTCTGAAGTCAGGCAAACATATTGTGAAGCCTTGCTTCTTATTAGATGCATAATTTTGAATTTATGTGGTTTCGTTTTTAAAGATTTATTTATTTATTTATTTATTTATTTATTTGAGAGAGAGAGCAAGCATAAACAGGCAGGGCAAAGGGAGAGAGACTCTCAAGCAGACTCCCCACTGAGCATGGAGTCCCATGTGGGACTTGATCTCACAACCCTGAGATCACAACCTGAGCCAAAATCAAGAGTTGGCTGCTCAATTGACTGAGCCACCCAGATGTTCCTGAATTAAGGTGTTCTTAAGCTTGCTGCTTCATCTATAAAATGAATACTATTGCACAGGTCTTTTTTTTTTTTTTCTATTTTTGCAGGTAAGGAAAGACATCAATATAAATAACTAACGAGTGCCTGGAAACAGTAGGCCTTTAAGATACTGTTGTGTTTTTGGTAGTGGTGATGGTGGTGCTTAAAGAGGGATGTGGTACAAATGGGACAGGAGGAGAGGTGTACAACACAGTCATTTGCAGAACTGAAATTAGGGGTTTGGTTATATCCAGCAATGCAACCAGTTGAGGCTCAATCTATCTCAACTCCATAGTGAAATTCTCCTGGGCCCAAACAGCCCAAAGTCAATGACAGAGAGATTGATTATGGGGCAGCACCAGGGATAGCTCCCAGTAGTCCTCTAAAAGGCAGGCAACTTGTGGGTTTCTTCTTCCACTTCCTACCTGGGCTTTCGAAGTCTAGTTTTTCCTTCCTTCCTTCCTTCCTTCCTTCCTTCCTTCCTTCCTTCCTTTCTTCCCTCCGTCCCTCCCTCCCTCCTTTAAGATTTATTTATTTAAGAGAGAGAGAGGGAGGGATGGGGAGAGTGGAGGGAGGGGCAGAGGGAGAAGAATTGGGAGAGAATATCCAGCAAATGCCCTGCTAAGCATGGGGCCTTTGTGGGTCTTAATCTAAGGACCCTGAGATCATGACCTAAGCTGAAACCAAGAGTCAGATGCACAACCAACTGAGCCACTGAGGTATCCCAAAAGTTAGTTTCCTTTTAAGACCGTTTCCAATTTTTTTCTTTTTCTTTCTTTCTTTTTTTTTTAAGATTTTAATTATTTATTTATTTGAGAGAGAGAGAGTGAGAGGGAGAGCACAAGATGGGGGAGGGTCAGAGGGAGAAGCAGAATGCCTGCTGAGTGGGAAGACTGATGGGGGCCTCCATCCTGGGACTCTGGGATCATGACCTGAGCCAAAGGCAGATGTTTAACCAACTGAGCCACCGAGGCACCCCTCCAATATCTTAATGAAAACCAAGTCAAGTCCTTCATCCACTCACCAGCCTCAGTAATGATGTGTGATAATGGCTATGGTCTGCACTAGATGGGGCCAAGGTGGTTAAATTTCCTCTCTGACTGGATGAGAACTGCTGCTTAAGTACTTTCATAATCTTTTGGTTGTCTTATTCCTTTCGGTTGGTAGATTTTTAAGACCAATATCACACAGGACACAGTTGTGTTAGGGTCTGTTTTTAGCTATTTTGCAAGTATTATGTAACCAATAATAAAGTCAGCCAATGATTTATATTTTAAAATAAAGTATTTTTGAATTAGAATTTTGAAGTTAGCAAGAAAATTATAGAAAACTGTACTATGATAGAATTTCAAAAACAAAATTCAGAAAAAGAAAATAAAATAACATGTTGCTTAGGAATACATATCTTTGTGGTAGTGAGTAAAAGGAAGGCAAGAGAATGACAAACAAAAAATTCAAAACAGAGATATCTATCTCTGTTTGGTGGGAGGTCGATCAAATTGGGGAGGAATTTACTGGTAACTTCCACTGCTCTGGTCATATTTTACTTTTTAGGCAAGATTACATGTTTATTAGATGGGGGAATTTCCAGAATTACTGAAGTTATTTCAGGTAACTCCCTCTTTCTCTGCCTAATCATAAATGCAAATTTTACAAACCCCTATTATTCTATATAAGACAATATAGGGGCGCCTGGGTGGCTCAGTGGGTTAAGCCGCTGCCTTCGGCTCAGGTCATGATCCCAGGTCCTGGGTTCAAGCCCCACATCGGGCTTTCTGCTCAGCAGGGAGCCTGCTTCCTCCTCTCTCTCTGCCTGCCTCTCTGCCTACTTGTGATTTCTCTCTGTCAAATAAATAAATAAAATCTTAAAAAAAAAAAAAGACAATATAGAACCATTTTAACTATGTACCAGTTATGAAGGTAGACACCCTTCCAGCTAAATTCCATGGAGCTGGCTCCAAAGACATCAGTTTGCTCCCACACCATTTATTGTTCCAAAAATGCTTATTTATAATTGTGCTAGTACTAGAAAGGCTTATAATGTTTAGCATTATTTACCACATAAGAAACTCATTGGCACGTATACCTGGGACTAATGTTTTGGATTACTGGACTTTGAGTTCAGTGTCTTAGAGTGGGATTAATTTCTATTGTTATCATTCCACAACTCTGGTGACATAAAGATTTAAGAACGATTTAACCATGTCCAATTATATTTCCTTCTAGAGTTAATTATGGTGCAGAAGAGTTTTCTTTCTTTTGCTTTTTGTTTTGTTTTCCTCTCATTTTTGAATGCTGGGTGGTTTGTGGCCTTGCATTTCTTTGCTTTGAAGTTTCTGCCAAATAGATTGGGCTCATTGCCCAGAGAGATTAGAATTGAGAGGTGAGTAGATAAATTAACAACCAGTTGTGATCCAAGGACCTTCTCAGGGACTAGCTTCTCAGAAAAGGGCAGATTGGTGGGTTTTCAATAGAAAGTGTCCTGAACTTGAAGAAAGAATTCCTGAGTTTAAGTACAAGCTCTAAATACTACCAACTGCTTAAGACCCTGGTTAGGTCTATTAGCTTCTTCAGTCTCTGTTTATTCTTCTATAAAACTGAGAGTGATAACGATTGTCACTCCTTCCACAGTATCAGAATTGAGTGAAATAAACATAAAAAGTTCTGTGCATAGCAAATAGCCATACTATTGTAAGATGCTATTATTATCCTCCACTTCTCTTTATTTCTGTTCCCCTAGCTAATTTCTCACAAAATCCTGTCAGTACTTTCTAGATATCTCTAGGATATGTCCACTTCTCTGCTTTTACCACAGCCTAACTGAAACTAATTTTTTTTGTTTGTTTGTTTCTACTAAGTTAGAGTTGTAGCTTCTTATCTGTCCTTCCTCCTCCTTATTGTCATGCAACTCATTTTCCTAACTGGAGCCAGAGAGATCTTTTAAGAAATGCAAATCTGATTATAATACTCTTGTGCTTAAGACCCTCTGCTGACATCCCATCATTACCAGGATAATGATACCAAACCTTAAGCTGGTCTAAAATCTGCGTGGTCTGCCCCAAATAAGTTCTCCTCCTTCATCTCACCCCATATCCCTCAAATTTTGAGTCACAATGTCATGATCATGTAGACAAGTTTCTTTCTTTCTTTCTCCCTCTCTCTTTCTCTCTTTTTTTTCTTTTTCATTTTTACCCTACTTGCTTGCGTATTACATAGTTCAAAGCATTAATCACAGCCTATTCATCACACAACCTAATTCAGGATGCACGATTTAAAAATGAAACAAAAGATGCGGGAAGAGAAAGATGAGATTTTATGTACTGGGAACATTGATGGGACTCTGAATGTTGTTATTTCACTATTGCCTTATTCTTGAATTCAAAGCATTCCAAAGATAATTCACAAGGTAATATATTTTGGGGAAGTGTTTGATAGTGAAGTGGAAGGCACCTTGATGGATGGGGCTGGGAAACCTTCATAAGCTCACGGATATTGACAGAATGACATTTTACTCTTCCGAGTAGTACTTACTTCTAGGTAATAGGTAGGGAAATTTAGTATGTTGCCTGTCTTTCCTAAAACATTTTTTTATGCTTTGACACGTTGAGTTGGATTGACTCACCTGTGTAATTGAAAAGTATAATTTGGTCTTAGTGTAATTGGTCTTCTCTTGGAATGCTTATCTGACAGGATAGATCAATTATTAGGTTGGTTCTGCCTTCTACCTACACACAGATCAGAACATATGTAAATTTCTTCTGGAAATTCTCTTATTAATGATATCCATATATAAACACACATGTGAAGCTTTCATTATATCTGCCTACTAGTCTCTCTTTCCCTATGTCTCTGTTTCTCTCTCTGCACATATATGAGTATGTGTATAAATATACACATAAATTAAGTTTTCATTCATATTTATTACTTCTGTTAACAATTTTACTGTATTTCATAAGGTTTCAGTAATATCTTTAATCTGTAAATATGGAAAAAGCAAGAAGGGTGGTTAATATTATCTTGTAAATTCTTAATAATTATTTGTCAATATGAAAAATATGTATGTATTCTTTTTCAAGTTACGTACTATAAATGAAGTTAAAATCGGTCTTGCTTTTGCATGTCTTCCTGCTCCAATCCATCTACCTTTCAAATTGCTATCAGAGTTAACTTCATAAGACACAAATCTGATGGCATCACTCTCCTGTTTATGAATCTTGCTGAATACCCATGACCTAAAGGAAAAAGGCCAAACTTACTTGCTTTCAAAATCTCACTCAACGGAGGAGTCAAGATGGCAGAGAAGTAGCAGGCTGAGACTACTTCAGGTAGCGGGAGATCAGCTAGATAGCTTATCTAAAGATTACAAACACCTACAAATCCAACAGGAGATCGAAGAGAAGAAGAACAGCAATTCTAGAAACAGAAAATCTACCACTTTCTGCAAGGTAGGACTGGTGGAGAAGTGAATCCAAAGCGATGGGAAGATAGACCGCGGGGGGAGGGGCCGGCTCCCGGCGAGCGGCAGAGCAACGGAGCACAAAATTGGGACTTTTAAAAGTCTGTTCCAGTGAGGGACATCCCTCCAGAGGCTTAACCGGGGTGAAGCCCACGCGGGGTCAGCGTGGCCTCAGGTCCCGCAGGGTCACAGAAGGATCGGGGGTGTCTGAGTGTCACAGAGCTCACAGGTATTAGAACGGGGAAGCCGGCTACAGAGACAGAGCCTAGGAGTGACTCTCAGCTCAGGGTTACCTTGAACCGGTCGCAGGCTCGGTCAGCTCGGAGCGCGGCCAGAGGCCAGGGTGGCGGGAGTCATTGGGCGCTGTTCTCTGGGGGCGCACTGAGGAGTGGGGCCCGGGGCTCTCGGCTCCTCCGGGCCGGAGACCGGGAGGCCGCCATCTTCACTCCCGTCCTCCAGAACTCTACGGAAAGTGCTCAGGGAACAAAAGCTCCCGAAAGCAAACCCAAGCGGATTACTCAGCCCGGCCCCGGGTAAGGGCGGTGCAACTCCACCTGGGGCAAAGACGCTTGAGAATCACTACAACAGGCCCCTCCCCCAGAAGATCAACGGGAAACCCAGCCAGGACCAAGTTCACCTACCGAGGAGTGCAGTTTCAATACCAAGGAGAGCGGCGGAATTCCAGAGGAGAAGAAAGCAAAGCACGGAACTCATGGCTTTCTCCCCATGATTTTTTAGCCTTGCAGTTAATTTAATTTTTTTTTCTTTTTCAATTTTTTTTTCTTCTTCTCTTCTTCTGCTAAATTTTTTTTAACTTTTACCGTTTTCTTTTTTAACGTTTTTTAAATAGTTTATCTAATATATATATATTTTTTTCCTCTTTTTATATTTTTTCTTTATCCTTTCTTTTTTTAAATAGTTTCTTTTTTTTTTTTCTTTTTGAACCCCTTTTTATCCCCTTTCTCCCCCCTCACAATTTGGGATCTCTTCTGATTTGGCTAAAGCATATTTTCCTGGGGTTGTTGCCACCCTTTTAGTATTTTACTTGCTCCTTCATAAACTCTTATCTGGACAAAATGACAAGGCGGAAAAATTCACCACAAAAAAAAAAAAAGAACAAGAGGCAGTACCAAAGGCTAGGGACCTAATCAATACAGACATTGGTAATATGTCAGATCCAGAGTTCAGAATGACGATTCTCAAGGTTCTAGCCGGGCTCGAAAAAGGCATGGAAGTTATTAGAGAAACCCTCTCGGGAGATATAAAAGCCCTTTCTGGAGAAATAAAAGAACTAAAATCTAACCAAGTTGAAATCAAAAAAGCTATTAATGAGGTGCAATAAAGAATGGAGGCTCTGACGGCTAGGATAAATGAGGCAGAAGAAAGAATTAGTGATATAGAAGACCAAATGACAGAGAATAAAGAAGCTGAGCAAAAGAGGGACAAACAGCTACTGGACCACGAGGGGAGAATTCGAGAGATAAGTGACACCATAAGACGAAACAACATTAGAATAATTGGGATTCCAGAAGAAGAGGAAACAGAGAGGGGAGCAGAAGGTATATTGGAGAGAATTATTGGAGAGAATTTCCCCAATATGGCAAAGGGAACAAGCATCAAAATCCAGGAGGTTCAGAGAACCCCCCTCAAGATCAATAAGAATAGGTCCACACCCCATCACCTAATAGTAAAATTGACAAGTCTTAGTGACAAAGAGAAGATCCTGAAAGCAGCCAGGGAAAAGAAGTCTGTAATGTACAATGGTAAAAATATTAGATTGGCAGCAGACTTATCCACAGAGACCTGGCAGGCCACAAAGAGCTGGCATGATATATTCAGAGTACTAAATGAGAAAAACATGAAGCCAAGAATACTATATCCAGCTAGGCTATCATTGAAAATAGAAGGAGAGATTAAAAGCTTCCAGGACAAACAAAAACTGAAAGAATTTGCAAATACCAAACCAGCTCTATAGGAAATATTGAAAGGGGTCCTCTAAGCAAAGAGAGACCCTAAAAGTAGTAGATCAGAAAGAAACAGAGACAATATACAATAACAGTCACCTTATAGGCAATACAATGGCACTAAATTCATATCTCTCAATAGTTACCCTGAATGTTAATGGGCTAAATGCCCCAATCAAAAGACACAGGGTATCAGAATGGATAAAAAAACAAAACCCATCTATATGTTGCCTACAAGAAACTCATCTTAAACCTGAAGACACCTCCAGATTTAAAGTGAGGGGGTGGAAAAGAATTTACCATGCTAATGGACATCAGAAGAAAGCAGGAGTGGCAATCCTTATATCAGATCAATTAGATTTTAAGCCAAAGACTACAATAAGAGATGAGGAAGGACACTATATCATACTCAAAGGAACTATCCAACAAGAAGATCTAACAATTTTAAATATCTATGCCCCTAACGTGGGAGCAGCCAACTATATAAACCAATTAATAACAAAATCAAAGAAACATATCGACAATAATACAATAATAGTAGGGGACTTTAACACTCCCCTCACTGAAATGGACAGATCATCCAAGCAAAAGATCAACAAGGAAATAAAGGCCTTAAATGACACACTGGACCAGACATCACAGATATATTCAGAACTTTTCATCCCAAAGCAACAGAATACACATTCTTCTCTAGTGCACATGGAACATTCTCCAGAATAGATCACATTTTTGGTCCTAAATCAGGTCTCAACCATTATCAAAAGATTGGGTTCATTCCCCGCATATTTTCAGACCACAGTGCTCTGAAGCTAGAACTCAATCACAAGAGGAAATTTGGAAAGAACCCAAATACATGGAGACTAAACAGCATCCTTCTAAAGAATGAATGGGTCAACCAGGAAATTAAAGAAGAATTGAAAAAATTCATTGAAACAAATGATAATGAAAACACAACGGTTCAAAATCTGTGGGACACAACAAAGGCAGTCCTGAGAGGAAAATATATAGCGGTACAAGCCTTTCACAAGAAACAAGAAAGGTCTCAGGTACACAACCTAACCCTACACCTAAAGGAGCTGGAGAAAGAACAAGAAAGAAACCCTAAACCCAGCAGGAGAAGAGAAATCATAAAGATCAGAGCAGAAATCAATGAAATAGAAACCAAAAAAACAATAGAACAAATCAACAAAACTAGGAGCTGGTTCTTTGAAAGAATTAATAAGATTGATAAACCCCTGGCCAGACTTATCAAAAAGAAAAGAGAGAGGACCCAAATAAATAAAATCATGAATGAAAGAGGAGAGATCACAACCAACACCAAAGAAATACAGACAATTATAAGAACATACTATGAGCAACTCTACGCCAACAAATTTGACAATCTGGAAGAAATGGATGCATTCCTAGAGACATATAAACTACCACAACTGAACCAGGAAGAAATAGAAAGCCTGAACAGACCCATAACCAGTAAGGAGATTGAAACAGTCATCAAAAATCTCCAAACAAACAAAAGCCCAGGGCAGATGGCTTCCCGGGGGAATTCTATCAAACATTTAAAGAAGAACTAATTCCTATTCTCCTGAAACTGTTCCAAAAAATAGAAATGGAAGGAAAACTTCCAAACTCATTTTATGAGGCCAGCATCACCTTGATCCCAAAACCAGACAAGGATCCCATCAAAAAAGAGAACTACAGACCAATATCCTTGATGAACACAGATGCAAAAATTCTCGCCAAAATAATAGCCAATAGGATTCAACAGTACATTAAAAGGATTATTCACCACGACCAATGGGATTTATTCCAGGGCTGCAAGGCTGGTTCAACATCTGCAAATTAATCAATGTGATACAACACATTAATAAAAGAAAGAACAAGAACTATATGATATTCTCCATAGATGCTGAAAAAGCATTTGACAAAGTACAGCATCCCTTCCTGATCAAAACTCTTCAAAGTGTAGGGATAGAGGGCACATACCTCAATATTATCAAAGCCATCTATGAAAAACCCACCGCAAATATCATTCTCAATGGAGAAAAACTGAAAGCTTTTCTGCTAAGATCAGGAACACGGCAGGGATGTCCGTTATCACCACTGCTATTCAACATAGTACTAGAAGTCCTAGCCTCAGCAATCAGACAACAAAAGGAAATTAAAGGCATCCAAATTGGCAAAGAAGAAGTCAAACTATCACTCTTCGCAGATGATATGATACTATATGTGGAAAACCCAAAAGACTCCACTCCAAAACTGCTAGAACTTGTCCAGGAATTCAGTCAAGTGTCAGGATATAAAATCAATGCACAGAAATCAGTTGCATTTCTCTACACCAACAACAAGACAGAAGAAAGAGAAATTAAGGAGTCCATCCCATTTACAATTGCACCTAAAACTATAAGATACCTAGGAATAAACCTAACCAAAGAGACTAAGAATCTATACACAGAAAACTATAAAGTACTCATGAAAGAAATTGAGGAAGACACAAAGAAATGGAAAAATGTTCCATGCTCCTGGATTGGAAGAATAAATATTGTGAAAATGTCTATGCTACCTAAAGCAATCTACACATTTAATGCAATTCCTATCAAAGTACCATCCATTTTTTTCAAAGAAATGGAACAAATAATCCTAAAATTTATATGGAACCAGAAAAGACCTCAAATAGCCAAAGGAATATTGAAAAAGAAAGCCAAAGTTGGTGGTATCACAATTCCGGACTTCAAGCTCTATTACAAAGCTGTCATCATCAAGACAGCATGGTACTGGCACAAAAACAGACACATAGATCAATGGAACAGAATAGAGAGCCCAGAAATAGACCCTCTACTCTATGGTCAACTCATCTTCGACAAAGCAGGAAAGAATGTCCAATGGAAAAAAGAGAGCCTCTTCAATAAATGGTGTTGGGAAAATTGGACAGCCACATGCAGAAAAATGAAATTGGACCATTTCCTTACACCACACACGAAAATAGACTCAAAATGGATGAAGGATCTCAATGTGAGAAAGGAATCCATCAAAATCCTCGAGGAGAACACAGGCAGCAACCTCTTCGACCTCAGCCGCAGCAACATCTTCCTAGGAACATCGCCAAAAGCAAGGGAAGCAAGGGCAAAAATGAACTATTGGGATTTTATTAAGATCAAAAGCTTTTGCACAGCAAAGGAAACAGTGAACAAAACCAAAAGACAACTGACAGAATGGGACAAGATATTTGCAAACGACATATCAGATAAAGGGCTAGTGTCGAAAATCTATAAAGAACTTAGCAAACTCAACACCCAAAGAACAAATAATCCAATCAAGAAATGGACAGAAGACATGAAAAGACATTTCTGCAAAGAAGACATCCAGATGGCCAACAGACACATGAAAAAGTGCTCCACATCACTCAGCATCAGGGAAATACAAATCAAAAGAACAATGAGATATCACCTCACACCAGTCAGAATGGCTAAAATTAACAAGTCAGGAAATGACAGATGCTGGCGAGGATGCGGAGAAAGGGGAACCCTCCTACACTGTTGGTGGGAATGCAAGCTGGTGCAACCACTCTGGAAAACAGCATGGAGGTTCCTCAAAATGTTGAAAATAGAACTACCCTATGACCCAGCAATTGCACTGCTGGGTATTTACCCTAAAGATACAAATGTAGTGATCCGAAGGGGCACGTGCACCTGAATGTTTATAGCAGCAATGTCTACAATAGCCAAACTATGGAAAGAACCTAGATGTCCATCTACAGACGAATGGATAAAGAAGATGTGGTATATATACACAATGGAATACTATGCAGCCATCAAAAGAAATGAAATCTTGCCATTTGCGACGACGTGGATGGAACTAGAGGGTATCATGCTTAGCGAAATAAGTCAATCGGAGAAAGACAACTATCATATGATCTCCCTGATATGAGGGATAGGAGATGCAACATGGGGGGTTAAGGGGGTGGGAGAAGAGTAAATGAAACAAGATGGAATTGGGAGGGAGACAAATCATAAGTGACTCTTAATCTCACAAAACAAACTGAGGGTTGATGGGGGGAGGGGAGTTGGGAGGGGGGTGGGATTATGGACACTGGGGAGGGTATGTGCTATGGTGAGTGCTGTGTAGTGTGTAAACCTGGTGATTCACAGACCTGTACCCCTGGGGATAAAAATATATTATATGGGGCGCCTGGGTGGCTCAGTGGGTTAAGCCGCTGCCTTCGGCTCAGGTCATGATCTCAGGGTCCTGGGATCAAGTCCCGCATCGGGCTCTCTGCTCAGCAAGAAGCCTGCTTCCCTCTCTCTCTCTGCCTGCCTCTCCGTCTACTTGTGATCTCTCTGTCAAATAAATAAATAAAATCTTTAAAAAAATATATATATTATATGTTTATAAAAAATAAAATTAATTAAAAAAAAGAGAATCTATTATGAAAAAAAAAACTCACTCAACTTACCTAACATGTGTTGCTATTCTCCCCTTTTACACCTCAAATGTCAGTCACAATGAACTTTTCAATATTTTCCATATAAGTCATGTCTTGTCATGACTTGGGAATTTTACATTCCAGGGATATCTTTATCTTTTTTTCTATCTAGAAAACTATTATTTATCCTTGAAGACTTAGCCAAGTTTCTCTTTTTTCTATGAACATTTTCTTGATTTCCTTAAGCAGAGTAAGTTCATCCTTTTCCCCTGGAATATTCACTTTATACTTTTTTTTTAATTTTGAGGAGTCATTCATTTATTTTAGAGAGAGAAAGAAATGGGGAGTGCTGGGTGGGGAGGGCCAGGAAGAGTCTTAAACAGACTCCATGCTGAGCATGGAGCCCAATGGAGGACTTCATCTCATGACCCTGAGATCATTACCCTGAGATCACCTGAGCTGAAACCAAGAGTCTGATGTTTAAAGCCCTGTGCCACCCAGATGACCCACTTTATACTATTTTTAAAGCTCTTGCTGATTAATGATTAATGTTGCGATTGTTTGCTGACATGTTTCTCTCTCTCTTTGATTGTGACTTCCTCTATTGCAAGAACCTGATATTAAGATACTATGAAGTTGCTATCACTAAAAAACAAATGAACAAAAATAATGTGGCTTAAAGAAGATAGGTTTGTTCATAGCCATCTGATCATAAGCAGTTCACAGTTGAATGGCAACTCCATAATGTTAGGACAAATGTTCCTTTTGTCTTTACCTCTAATCTTCCAAATCTCTCCATCCTGCCATGTAAGGTAGTTGCCCTAACTTCTGCCATGACATCTATATTCCAGTTTGTGAGAGAGAAGGGGAAAGATAAAGAGGAGGCTCAAGACCCAAAATTTGACTGACTACATTGCTTCCAATAACATTGGTCTATAGGCTGGGAGAATGGCTATCAATCTTTGCCCACTCGAAGTACTACAACTACTCAAGAAATGGAGAAAAGTACTGAACAGATACAATAATTCTTTATCATAGAACACATCTTTGAATTTCCAATGCCTAGAACAGTGTTGGTTCATATTAGGAATCATTAAATATTTGGTGAATGAATGGAAGCATTGCAAAAATCATAGCAATTTAGAACCACAATGGACCTGTAAATCATCTAGCTCTACCCACTCATTTTATAGGTGAGACAGCTAAAGATTTCGTGATTTTGCTGATTATACTATATAATTGGTATGTTCAGAAGCTTATTAGTAAAAAATCTTTTTCAAGGCAGTAAAATTACTCTGATAATTTCAAGGGATCTTTAATAGAATAGTATGGTTTTTAAAGGGGAGATTGTATCTCTGTTGTGTTTCTCTGAAAGCGTCTCTTAACATACTTTATTTTCAGAGACCAATGGGAAATCAAAACAAAACTAGGCAAGTTAGGATTGAGTCTTTATAATGAAACATTAAAACGCAATTAATATTTGAAACTTAAAAATTAATTTTTTTGTTAAATGTAATATAAGTACATGACAAAATTGATAAGGTGATAGCATGACCAGCAGATGTGCTTCCAGCTCTGCCACAGCCACCCAGTTACCCTCCTTTGGGCCACCATCATCATCAGTTTCTCATATAGCATTCCTGGATGTTCTATGCATGCAAACATGGATGATGACATGTAGTCTTGCATCTTACTTTTTTTCATTTTATTTATTTTGGAGATCTGAGAAGCATATTTTATTTTTATTATTTATTTATTTATTTTTAAAGATTTTATTTATTTATTTAAGAGAGAGGGAGGGAGAACACAGAGGGAACAGAAGAGAGAGAAGCAGGCTCCCTGCTGAGCAGAGAGCTTGATGTGGGGCTCCATCCCAGGATCCTGAGATCATGACCTGAGCTGAAGGCAATAGCTTAATCCATTGAGCTACCTAGGTGCCCCTGAGAAGGCATGTTTTATTTTATTTTATTTTTTAAAGATTTTATTTATTTATTTGACAGAGAGAGAGATGGCAAGAGAGGGAACAGAAGCAGGGGCAGTGCTAGAGGGAGAAGCAGGCTTCCCGCTGAGCCTTCAGCTCAACACAGGGGTTGATTCCAGGAACCTGGGATCATGAACTGAGCCGAAGGCAGACACTTAACGACTGAGCCACCCAGGCACCCAAGAGAGGGTATATTTTAAATAAAGCAAGGTGCAACTGTGGAAACATGGGCTTACTTTATGTAGTGCAACCTCTGTTATATTCAAAAGGTGATCTTCAAAATATACTACACTTTCTTTTTTTTTTTTTTAAAGATTTTATTTATTTATTTGACAGAGAGAGATCACAAGCAGGCAGAGAGGCAGGTAGAGAGAGAGGAGGAAACGGGCTCCCTGCAGAGCAGAGAGCCTGATGCGGGGCTCGATCCCAGGACCCTGAGATCATGACCTGAGCCGAAGGCAGCGGCTTAACCCACTGAGCCACCCAGGCGCCCCAATATACTACACTTTCTTTACACAGCCTGAGACTGGCACCTCCACTTGTAGCTATCAGACCTTTTTTTTTTTCTTTTTGGTTCATGCTCTCGATACCCTAGCTCTGTGCCAGTTTCAATGACAGTCCAGGCCCTTCCCAATGTTTAACTCATTTTTCAAGTTTCAGCTTTAATATGAATTCTTCAGAAAGGCTTCCCAAACTCTTCTCCCTTTGGTTCAAAGCTCACCTCAGCCCGGACTGCTATTTCTGAAAGCAGGCTGTTTATATGCTTCATGGTACTCAACTTGTCTGTAATTGTGTTGTTTATTTATTTGTTTACTTGTTTACTGCCTTAGTGCTCCCCTGAAATATAATCCCCGCTGAGGCAGGGACAACATCCATCTTAGCCATCTTGTATATCCAGCATCTTGTTTGGTACGCAGTCAGGATCAATGAGTATTTGGTAAATGAAAACAACAACCACAAAAAAAAAAAAAACCAAAAAACCCAAAACAAAACAAATGACTGATAAATAAATTCCTCTCTGAAGCCTGTTTGTTAACTAATCTGTGTCCCCATCTTTATTTTGCTGACCATATTTTCAATCCCTTACCCACAAAGATATATAAAATATAAGATATGTAAAAAAAAAGTTTTGAGGAAAGATATAATGGCTCTTTCCTTTTATCCTGATAAATAACTTTATAAACACAACTAATCTACTGAATCTTTTCATGTAGGATTCCACACAGCATCAGAAATTTTTAAAAGGCAACATTTTCTTAACAACCTCTTCTCATCCCATGTTTACCTTTACTGTTTTTTTTTTTGTTTTGTTTTGTTTTAACTTTTCTGATACTAAATAGGTTAATTACTACTTAGGAAAACTTGACAAATATGGGTAGTGAAGCATTTAGCAAGAATCTTTTAAAATAAAATCAGATAATCATTTCAATGATCAACAAAATTAATCTTAGTTCTAGGAATGAAATAAGGTTAACAATATTGAGGCATCAATTGAATGATGTTGTATTTGGTGTGTTCACATTAATTCTTACATCAGCATTCTTCACAATGTCATAACCGAAGAGCCTACATGCTTATGACCAAAATGCATAAGTAAATAGTGAACCATATTTGACTGCTAAGGAGTTAGTACCACATCGATATTAAAATAAGAATTCTATAGTTACCAGATTTTTTTAAAATCAATTCTTTGTAAGTATATTAGACATTTATTCTCTCTTACAATTCTCTCATTATTCTCTCGTTGCTTTTAAAATTTTCTGTTAATGCTTTATTTCAAGTTTGATTATATTTCATTCATCATTACTCTTTCTTTTCATTCTCTAACAAACATTAATTAGGCACCTGTAACACGTCAGGGACTGTGGGGACATAGGGATATGGGATATGCTAAGAATACCTAAGCATAAAGTCTCTATTGTTTTCTGCTGCTAAGATCCTTTAATTTTTTCCCAAATGGAGTCAAAGCTATTTCTTGCCACATACCAAATAACTTGTAAAAAGTATGCATTTGAATTACCATTTTAAAATTAGATATAGTAATATAGGTTCATGGGAGAAAATTTTAAAAGTACAGATAAGAAAAAAAATTAAAAAGTCACACCTCATGTGACTAATTAGAAATCTATCTCTCTAGGGAAACCTGGGTGGCTCAGTCAGTTAAGTGTTGGCTTTCGGCTCAGGTCATGATCTCAGGGTCCTGGGATCAAGTCCCACATTTGACTCCCTGCTCCATAGGGAGTCTGCTTCTCCCTCTGTCTCTGCTGCTCCCCCTGCTTATGCTTGCTCTTTCTCTATCTCTCTGACAAATAAATACATAAAACCTTAAAAAAAAGAAATCTCTCTAATCTTCCAATTATTTTTCTAAGTACATGAATATAACTATGCTATTTGTTTACAAATGATTTTATATTATAGATGCAGTTTGTAACTTTTTTATATAACCATCTACTGTGATAGATGAACATATGTATTAGAAACAAATATGATTACCATATTTAATACCATCATTTGTTTAATCAATCCTTATCGTGCATTATACTTTTTTTCAATCTATTGTACAAATCACTGTGGCAAATATGCATATGCATACATCCTTATTTTTAAGCTTTCTATAAGTATAATTGTAGAATAATGATAATAAAGCCTTGCTAAATGCCTTCAATGTATTGGCTCAATTCTTGCTTTATATATTCACTCTTCTAATCCTCAGAATGACCTATGAGGTAGTAACTCAGATACTGATGCATAAAAAAGATGACATTTGATTGAATTGAAAGGTCATCAGTTGTAAGAAACAGCATTATTACATTTAATTAAAAAAGAAAGCAAGTATTGCCAGTTAATTTCAGAGTCAATTCACCGACCCAGAGATTACAGCTATTTACTCAGGTAACCATATACTAGGGATGGGAAATATACTCATTTTTTTCAAGGGTTGTTAGATTCTGGGTCCAAGTTGTTTCCAATACCTGGGGATTCAAAATGGCAGTGTAGATCCCTGTTAGAGTAGGGCCACATGTGAATAAAGTAACAAAGGTAGTTCTTATTCAGATATAGTTCACAATGGGAAATTTGGCAGTCTTTTCCAATTTTCCAAATATATCGTTGCAACAGACTCAACACTTGCCAAAATTCTCATACTCGTTGCTTGACTTAGCAATAAGAGACATTACAATGAAGTAAAAGTTATTATGGTATAAAAGGCCACATGAAAGTTCCTGAAACTGCCCTAAACCTCTCAGCCAAAATGGTGAGTCAAAGACAATATCTTTACTAGAGTAGGTTAACATAGTAATCTAGTGGTCTGTGGTATGTGAGAAACAATCAAGTGAATGAGTGACACTGTGTGTGTGTGTGTGTGTGTGTGTGTGTAATACCCATCAAGAATTTATCAGGAGCAGTTCATATTCACAGAATTTATTCATGGTCTTATCCAAGGGGATTTGAACTATATTTCAAGATTCTACAGAACAACACATTGGTACCACTGATGACATATTAATTGGAGCAGATGAGCAAGAAGTGGCAAGTATTCTAGATGTTACACTACAACCCTGTTTGAGTGGCTGGGAGAGAATTGCGAGTAGAAGTCTTGTCAATCTATCATGCTGCAAACAGGGTAGCTGGTCATCAGTTCTGTAGAAGGAGGAAAGTGGCCCAAGGTAAAGACATTTACATGGGCTTCAACGAAGATGAGGCAAGGAAGTCTGGAGAAGTGGTATCTCAGTAGACCTATGCAGATGAACAAAATGTCTTTTATTTTTAATCACTGCAGAGAGAATCCTCTGTGGATGAG
Source organism: Lutra lutra (assembly GCF_902655055.1). Taxonomy (NCBI): domain Eukaryota; kingdom Metazoa; phylum Chordata; class Mammalia; order Carnivora; family Mustelidae; genus Lutra; species Lutra lutra. The sequence continues at coordinate 58,189,095 of NC_062281.1, forward strand.
ACACTAAACAGCCACGTGATCAGGATGAGATGAACAGTTGATGTCAACCCAGCAGCTATTCACATACATCAACAGAAGTTCTTGCTGAAGGGAAGGGAGTCTTTAATGGGTGGGGTAAGAAAGACTTAATGACTATTAGATTGGCCTCAAGACCAACTACAGCAATGGTACCTGGAGTTTGCCCAACTAACACTTCTTCCATGAATTCCCCTCAAATTTTGACTAATCAGGAATTATCATCACATGTTTCAAATCCTATAAATGTATAAAATGTATATAAAAATGCTATGGTATATTATAAAATAGTACTAAATGTTCATTCAGGTCATATATTAAACACAATAAACATTACATGATTAGTAGTCAATCATTTTGTTTACCTTCTTGAATTTCATGAGCATTTAGAGGGATGATTTACATGATAATTTTTTAAAAAAATCATACTTCTCTATTCTTCGAATACAATCTGATGTGGCTTTATAAAAGAAGAAACATATATAGAAAGTATTTGTAATAAAGATAAGAAAAGGCTTGGAGATAATAAAGAATAAAGGAACTAATTGGGTCAAGAATTTGAAATAGTTAGTGCACCCACCACTGCGTTTCTTTCTGAAAGTGAAATTCCTGATAACTAGGTCTTAAAGGGAAATAAAATGATGAGGAAAGTTTTATGTGACACCAGATATCATGCATTTGTAGAAAACATTACAAAAATATTTTTATTTTTCTAATTTTTAAAAAGATTTTATTTATTTATTTGACAGAGAGAGAGATCACAAGTAGGCAGAGAGGCAGACAGGGTTGGGAGGAAGCAGGCTCCCCACTGAGCAGAGAGCCTGATATGGGGTTCGATCTAGGACCCTGAGATCACGACCTGAGCTGAAGACAGAGGCTTAACTCACTGAGCCACTCAGGCACCCCACAAAAATATTTTTAAACATATTATTTAGGAGGCGTTCTTTATGATCATTACATAGCGAACTTTGAGCAAACATAATGGAGATTGTTGTAAGTTGCAGATTTGGAGGGGAGGAAATATTAATTTTTATTGAATGATTAGTATTTGGTAGGCATGTTTTATAAGTGATCTTATAGATTTTTAGAGAGATTATACAATTTATCTGACATTATGTAAGTAGAATGTTGTGGTCTGAACTTGAATTCAGTCTTCCAAAGCCTGTATTTGTTCTTTTGACTATATTGGGCTGTAGAATATAGATCATGGTCTTGATATAACCCCATTCTTATATCGATTCTTTATTAAAAATAGCATCCATACTTCAAATTTTGTAATATAACAAAGACATACATGGTGTATTTTAAGCTAATACAGACTAAGTATAACATCCTCTTGGTCTAAGTTAATGTAGGTTGAACCATATGAAATTGTCAATATTGATCATTTTTGATGCACATAAATGGTTACACTATGTTTCAAGCTGATAGAAAGATAGAGCTCTTAGGAGAAAAGCAGTCCCTAATAGCAGAGTAACATAATGTGCCTTGAGGTTGCAAGGCACTTGTCTGGCCCTTACAGATTGGCTGGAGGTTACCTATGGAACGTGAACTACCTTAAAGGGAGTCAGACAAGGTTCTTTGTGTGAACATGGTGAATTAAGACAAAAACAAGCCTGCTCTCAGTATTGTTTTGAGCACAAACAAATAGAATGTCATCGTGCAGGGGCACCTGGGTAGCTCAGTTGATTAAGCCTTTGGCTCTTGGTTTCAGATCAGGTCATGATCTCAGCATTGTGGGATCTGGCCCTGCATCATTGGGCTCCATGCTCAGCAGGGAGTCTGCTTATCCTTCTCCCTCTGTTTCTCTCCCCATCAACCCTGGCCCTGTCTCTGGAATGAGCAAATAAAATCATTTAAAAAAAAGGTCATTGCTCAAACTTCAAAAATTATCAAATATCCCCATCTATCCACTAATGCCAGAAATGCTTCTTTTTTTTTTTTTTTTTTTTTTTTTTTTTTTTTACCAATCACAGCTTTAGCCTTGCTTTGTTGACCCCTCTTTTTTTAATAAAAATTATTAAGATATCTAATCATGGTATTTTCCCCTTTTCTAAGAGCACCCAAACTAGAGTAAACCCTGTTGCCTTGAACACTCACCCCAGATCACCTTAGGCCCAAATCCTGGAGGTGTCTTCCAATTCCTTCTTAGGGAGACATCCCACAGTTGCCCACCTTGTGTGGTTTCCCTTGTTACAGTGAATGAATAAACTTTCAGATGTGTTGCTAGCAGGCTCTGGCTGCAGGGCATGAGCCGAAGTGGAGGTTCCCAAAATTCATCTGACATTTGCTGCCTTAGACCAGGATCCATGATTGAAGAATAGGGTACATGTCTGAGACTACTCGGATGTCTGGCTGTCTGAGGCACCTCTCTGTTCCCAGTGATTTGGTCTTGATTGCTGGTGATCATTAGCTCAGAAAGTCTGGAGATATGTGCTCCCTCAAACAATTTCCATCAGACTGCTGTTGGGAACTTGTTAGGTCAAAGTGGACCTCTTTGAAAAATGCCTCAAATCATGTTTCAGAGGTGATTACAGAAAGATATTGTGGTGAGATGGATGAAATAGAAAAAGGGGATTGAGAGTAAAAAAAATAAAATGAGGGGCGCCTGGGTGGCTCAGTGGGTTAAGGCCTCTGCCTCTGGCTTGGGTGGTGATCCCAGGGTCCTGGGATCAAGCCCCGCGTCGGGCTTTCTGCTCCTGGGAGAGCCTGCTTCCTCCTCTCTCTCTCTGTCTGCCTCTCTGCCTACTTGTGACCCAAGATGATATTGGATCTTGAAATTAGGGAGCCTGAGATATGCCGGCTGAGGCAGAGGGTCATCCTAGCTCTGTAGGAATACAAGCTGTGCAAAGTCCAAACTGAGAAGAAAATATTACCTGTTGGGTAACACAAATGTAAATGAAATGCTGGTGTTCCACCTTAAAAAAGCATGGAAGATTTTATTTTGCCCCGAAAATAATTTAAAATTGAGTGACTGTTACTGACCACTTTGACCATAAAACGATTTCATTATGAAGTATATAAAACATGTGATTTTCAATATATGTCCTCAGTAGCCGGCAAAGCAGTGATTAATTATGACTGAGTTAGCATTTGATAATAATTCTGAATATTGTAAAACAAGGACTTTATTTTTCATAATTTGTTACTATAAAAAATATTCCGAACACAACATTTGTATATTGAACCCAAAGAGAGTGGTATATATCACTCAACTTCAACATTTTGCAATCTGGTTTTCCCTGTTCTCTTATTCTTTTCCCCTCCCTGACGGATCAATTTAAAGCAAATCCAAGGCATGATCTAAGTTTAATACTTTACTTCTGACATGGATTGTATGAAGCTATCTCTGAATATAATTAGCCAAATGTCTCCATGTATTTGGAAGGTGTCTGTTATCATATAAGTGAAACAGTTTCACTAGTCTAGAAAAGGTTTTTACCTTCTTCCACAAGCCTATCTGATAGGAAAGGTGGGAAAACAGTCATGTTATTTAGATACAAACATTATTTATTTTTATTTATTATTTAATTATTTAATTAATTAATTTTTTGTTTTTATCCTATTTTATTTGATTTTTTTCTTTCAACAGTATTGAGGTTCTTCAAAAAGTTGAAAATAGAATTACCTTACAACTACAATTTGTAGCAATTACACTGCTAGATAAATTACACAAAAGATACAAAAATACTGATTTGAAAGGACACATGCACCCTGATGTTTATAGCAGCATTGTCAACAATAGCCAAATTATATAAATCTATTTTCCTATCCATTATCTATCTATCTAATCATCTGTATCTATCGATCTATCTATCGATCTATCATCCAATTTATCTTCTTACTTGACCACTTCCTCCTTTGTATTTCAAGATGAATGGGGGCAGAGAATTTTGCCATTTTTTTTCTTAAGATTTTATTTATTTATTTGACAGATAGAGAGCACAAGTAGGCAGAGAGGCAGGCAGAGAGAGGAGGAAGCAGGCTCCCTGCTGAGCAGAGAGCCTGATGTGATCCCAGGACCCTGGGATCATGACCTGAGCCGAAGGCAGAGGCTTTAACCCACTGAGCCACCCAGGTGCCCCAATTTTGCCGGTTTTAACTAACGTATCTGAAACCCTTAGAGAGTGCTCAGCATCAAGTAGACATTCAATAAATATTTTTAAAAAACTTTCCCTAGATCTTCTTCCAAGCATGTACGTAAACAAACACGTGTACACACACACACTTCAAAATTAGAATCACAGTAAGTTTTTAATTTGACTGATTTGCCCAGTGATGCTTTATCTTATCATTAACTATTCTGCAAAAGGTATAATTTTAATGGCTACACAATAATCCAAATTATGCCTTTATTATAATTTATTTTGATTTTTTCTAATCATGGAAAATTTCTATTTCAACATCTTTTTATTTAAGTCATAATGCATATTTCCTATTATTTCCTCAAATGACAGCATGGGTCATTCAGCTGTTATGTGTTTTATTAATAATAAACCTCAACATTCTTTGGGAGCACATGGACCTGTAATAATTAGCCTCTTCTCCCTCCCAATATTATTTCTCCCTCTCCCCATGTGGTCCACTCTCTACTCATGTTGGGTTGCTTCTTTCCTTTTCTGACCTGCCCTAGTTGACTGTGTTACACATTTGCTTAACATCTACCATGTGGCATGCATTTCTCTGTATGCTGGCATTCAAAGATAAATAAATATTTACATTTTTAAAAGCTTTCTTTAACAATGTACTCAAATTCCACCTCAGGGCAAACAAGAAACCCTATTTCTGGCCAATCACAGCACTGGCTATTATAGCAATTAGCCTTTGTGATTTGTATTGTCACCTGATTTTGCCATATATTGTAAATTCTCAGAGAGCAGTGCCTCAATCCATTTGGGCTGCAATCACAAAAATACCATATACTGGGTGGCATCTAAACCACAGAAATTTATTTCTCACAGTTCTGGAGCCTGGGAAATCCAAGATTGCTGTGCCAGCAGATTTGGTGTCTAATGAGAGACTGCTTCCTGGTTCAGAGACAGCTGTCTTTGTGCTGTGCTATCACATAGTGGGAGGAGCAAAGGAGCTCCAGGGGGTCTCTTTTCTAAGGGCAAGCTAATCCCATTCATGAGGGCTAAACTTTCCTGACCTAATCACCTCCCAAAGACCCCATCTCCTAATACCACCACACACCAAGGGTTAGATTTCAACATATGAATTTTAGGAGGACATATTTGATACATGGCAAGCAGTGGTTTTGTTTTGTTCATTTGTGTGACCTCATCAAAACATACAGTGCCTGACATATGATACACCTTCAATTCATGTTCACTGAATTATTGAATGCATAGGTAAATAAATGAATTTTTTTAATTCATGAATAAAGGAATCAGTGGTTCTTAAGTAGACTGGTTCATAACTTACTCTGTTTTTTAATGCTCAACTGAAATGCATCTCTTCTAGTCCTTTCTGTGTTCCTTCTTTTTCCCACAACTAGAGTCCTGTTCTTCTGTCCTGTCCTCCTCATATTCAGAGAGCACTTAGAACATTCTCGGCAGCATGTGTAGTACCTTTGACACTGGGGCAGATAATTTTTAACCCCTTCTCTATTATTTCACACTTAGGACAGATTATTTTTATCCCCGTTCTGTTATTTTCAATAATAATCATGAAGTGAAATCAATAATAATAATCAGAAAAGAAAACAAACCAGAAAAAACTAACAGGCCAATATTTCTCAGAGAATAAACTCTGAGAAATTAGAGACTAATTTGCACACAAAATGACAAAACTGAAGGAATTCAAGTTTTATTTATTTTAGAATCACTGTGCTATCATTGTTCACTTCAAATCTCATGCTTAAATGCAAGGATATGCAATACCACAGCAGTTTGAAGAGACACTGAATTACTCCAAAATGGTTACAAATTTCATCTCAAAATGCACATGTGTAGCAGGCGTGATCTGTATAACAGGATTTTGGATGAACTTTGACATGGCATATAATGTTTATGAGAGGATAAGTAAAGTTTCCTAATTTTAAACTTGTATGTACATATTATTAAAATTCAGCAGAGCCACAGCACTAATTGCTTTGAATTTAGTTCTATACAAGATTTTTTTGAGGGAACAATATTTTGTCTTTCATATTGTTTAGAATTGCTACAACATGGTGATAATAAAAAGACAGACTCAATTGTGGTGAGTTTATTATTTTTATTAACTTCTCTATGGACATTGTAGCCTCTTGTTACCTTTCCTCAAGGCAGATTGTCCCCACCACTCTACTCTTCATACACCATGTATTTTTTTTTTTTTTTTTTTTGACCTACCACTGTTGTCTTGTCTCTGTTGGAAAGTTCTAGGACAGAGGGCATACTGGATACCTTCCTGTTCTTTCTCCTTACACTCTTCTGGTTCATCTTTCATTTTAGCCCTGATGGTTAATTTTCTGTATCTACTTGGCGAGGCCATGGGGTGTCCAGGTAGTTAGCCAAAGAATTTTTTGGGTGTTCCTGCAAGGGGACTTACAAGTAAGACTTACATTTTCATTGGTGAAGTGAAACATATTGCCCTACATAATGCATTAGTGGAAGACCTGACTTGAACAAAAGTATAACCCTTTCCTGAGCAAAAGAATTCTCCAGTAGTCTGCCTCTGGAATTAATCTGCACCGCTGGCTGTTTTGAGTCTCCTGCCAGCTGTCCACATTACAGATTTGGATATGGAACTGTCAGTCTCCATTATCATGTGAGCTAATGCCTTTTATGACAATTTCAAAGCTTAAGTAATGTGTAGATACCTGTAAATAACTGCAAGTAATGTGTAGATACAAACTAACATGTAGATACAGGCATTTTGAGGATAAAAATGAAACATTTTTCATGTGGTTTTTGGTGGAAGCTAGAACCTTGAATAGTTCTGGGTTAGAGAGGTGGGCATCAAACACTTCGACCAGGCATTTTATACCATGCCAACATTCTACCTAAACCTTTATTCTCTTGGGAATGAAAAAATAGCCCCATATCTGTTTGATCTTCTGCACCATTTGAAAAATGATCATTTATCTAGCTAATCAGGTGACTTGTTTCATGTATGACTACTTTCTGTTAATAATTAGCATCACATAGTTCTACTGTAATCCTTAAGATAGAGACAGGATAGAGAACTTTGCTACAAAATAAAGATCATAACAAAAAGCATAATAAGAGAGAAGGAATGAAAATCACTTGACACACATTTTAATAAAATTCTAGCCTGGACAACAACAATAGCATTCTTTCTTTCCTCAATTCTCAAGTTGTCCAGTAGTACTTTACATCACAGGTGGTCCCTCTGCCCACGGAAAACAAGGGTGACCCAGGAGATGTCTTGTTCCTCTTGAGAAGATCCCATCAGGACAGCGCAACTCTCACTGTGGACAACCTGTGGATTCTCAGTATGTTCTACACTAGAGAGTGTCATTTATTACATTAGTTAACACCCCATGAAGAACAAGCCTGCCTAATTAGGTTAACTGTATTCCAAGGTCTACTTTCAAAAAAAAAAAAAAAAGGGGGGGTTTCATGGGTTCTTTACAAAGTTATTTAATCCTCACTTATTTGTTTAGGCGTGTACAGAGAAAAAGGAGATGTGTGGTGATGTGTGTGTCTTTCTAAAACACAAAAGGACTTATTAAACATTGGTTTTGAACTGAACTTTCACTGGACAAACTTTCACTGATTATTTGTTAAAATTTTCTTCTCCATAAATCAATCACTTATTTTCATATTCAGGGTGGTTAGTGATCATGTCCTTTAAAGTTATTTATATTAGTTTTGTTCCTTATGGTTTCTAAGGAAAGCATATGCTAGGTTCATGAAAGAATTTTGGAAGCACTGGGTTCAGTTTAGGGTCCTATATTTTAAGAGAAGTATAAAGATGTAAAGGTTGATCCTTTAAGAGGTTCAAATCACATGATTTTTTCTTTCTAGGAGAAAAAAAAGGAATGGAATTATAACATTGGAGGAAATTTTTATCTTTTTGAGTCCCTACATGAAGATTATAGTAAGTAGTCCCTACATGAAGATTATAGTAAGTAGTCTCAGTTAAAATTGAGGCAATGAGTTTATAGCATTTATAGCATAGAAGAAGGATAATAAAAGTGGATTAGATATAAAGACCTGATATTATATTCCCTTACATTATATATATATATATAAATATGTGTGTGTGTGTGTGTGTGTGTGAGAGTGTGCACGTGTGTATATATATTTAAATATATATATATTCTTCATACATGTGTTTATTGACCACCTACAAGGTAAAGCTATTAGGACAAAGAAATATGGAATGCGATTTAGCCTGTGTATTAGTCAGGATTCTCCAGAGAAACACAAACAATATGAGCTAAAGATTTCATCTGAAAAAGGAGGTATAAAATAAGTTATGCATTTGTTAAGACTTCTTCAGGATTTGAACTGGTTAACATGTGTAATATTTTGTGTGTTCAATAAAATACAATTTACTATTAGTAAAAACTTATACTATTAGTGTAAGTTTTAGAAATATTAAGTGAAGAAATTGTAATTCTGTTGAAATCTTCCTTTTTTCTTAACACTTTGCTTCTGTGAATTCCTTAGCCCACATTTTTTTCAATATATAAATATATAAAATAATCAATATATAAAAAATTCTGTCCACAATAAATCATTTAAGAAAAGGCTGTTACTAATTTGCTCTTACCATCTTCCATCTCAGATTACAAAGTCATAATTTTTTTTAAAAGATTTTATTTATTTGGCAGAGACAGAGATCACAAGTAGGCAGAGAAGCAGGCAGAGAGAGAGAAGGGGGGTAAGCAGGTTCCCCACTGAGCAGAGAGCCCAATGCGGGGCTCGATCCCAGGACCCTGAGATCATGACCTGAGCCGAAGGCAGAGGCTTAACCCCTGAGCCACCCAAGTGCCCCTCATATTTTTTTTTTTTAAAGGGCCAAGTGGACATAACTGCTGAAGCTGCGTGAGGGGTTCACATAGGTTCACATCTTCTCTAATTTTGATGGGTTTGAAAATATTAATAATACATTTTTTAAAGATTATATATTATTATTTGAGATAGAACAGGGGAGGGGCAAAGGGAGAGAGAGAATCTTAAGCAGGCTCCACACCCAGAGTGGGTCTTGATGCGGAGCTTGATCTCACAACCCTGAGATCATGACTTCTGGGCTGAAATCAAGAGTCAGACACTTAACTGACTGAGCCAACCAGGCACCCCTCAATAATACATTTTTAAGAGATATGTTAGAGCAGAAGAGACTAACTACCTAAGTACTGTGTGTATAACGTGTTAATAACAAATATTCAAAGTGATGACTGAGTTCACCTTTCTGCTAGTTTGCAGATTTGTATGTATATATTAGTGGGTTGGGACCACAGTGGGCATAGGATACTCGTGTATTATTCAATGTTGATTTTTGTCTAATATTTGTCACCTACCTTTGGAATGGTATCTCATAAAATGTATGTAGGCAAAAAGTTAAAATTGTGCATTTGTTGATATTTTAAAATAATAAATATAAATGTAAAATTTATATATATATATTTTATATATATATATAAATTCATGCAAGAAATGAATTTTTGACAACTCACCTTTATTTAAGAAATACCAAAAATGATAAAGAAAGGGGAAACACATTTTTTTTTCTTTTGATTTAATGTAACTGACATTCTAGACCTATCAGTAAATACAGATTAGGACTGGAAGAAGCAACATTTATATTTTTATTATAGGAACATAATATTATTAATATAAACATTATACTACCATTCTATTTTTATTTTTTTGAGTTATTTATTTATTTTAGAGAGAGAGAATGACTGGTGAGGGAGGGGGAGAGAGAGGGAGAGAGAATCCCAAGTAGACCCCCTGCTGATCATGGAGGCTGATGTGGGGCTTGATGCCATAACCCTGAGATGGTGACCTGAGCTGAAAACACGAGTCTGACACTTCATAAGCTGAGCCACCCAGGCACCCCACTACCATTCTGTTTTTTAAAAGTTTACACATTCTGTGTATTTGCTGATCGACTTCCTGATTGTTAAGGAAAGAATTTGTGATCTCAAAAATAAGGAAATTTTTTCCACAACATACATTTATCTCCCTATGAAACATATTATGTGCATCAGCTGGAAGTGTTATTTCCTTTGACACCTACATAGCCAGGTAAATTTTTTTAGTCCTATATGTTCCAACTTCTGGAATTTAATTTTGCACACACTGAAAGAGTGCTGATTTTGGAAGATCCTTAAGCTTCATATCTTTAACACCTTGAAGCCATTTTGTTTATAACTTTAAGCTTTAGGTCCTATTGATTGATAGTCTCCCACGGATCATAAATGCATGATTCCCAAGCATGAGAACACAGAAAAATTCTCTTCTTTTTCTCTTCAACCTTGACAGTCTGGGGGACAAATCTCTTAACATTTGGCTGGTTCTCCATAAAAATCAAAAGGAGACCGAATCTGGGGCAGTTGGCTGCATGATCATTGTGAGACTGTGAAGGTCTGAGATCTCACCCTACTTGCAAACTAATAAGGAAACCTGCCACAGTCTCGTGCATGTTGGCAGCACACTTGAGACTTCCGAGGTCAGACAAATGATTTCATTATTAGCAGCAATAGGAGTAGCCAGAGTCTCAGTCTGTGCCTGTTCTCTGAGCCCAATTTCCTGAAAGAAGAAGCAGAATCAGGTAGCAACTGTATGCTCATACTCAGTGGACTGTGTTACAGGAGAGGAACCTGAGCTCAAGGAGCCCAAATCTTTTATAATGAGCAGTAAACTTGCCTAATATTTGCCCCAGGGGGAGACACTATCTTTATGAGAAAGGACAGTAAGCAGAGCTGCCCTTTGTTCCTGAGAGAGACGTAATCCCTAACTTTCCTCCATTCATTATACAGACATCTTGGAAAGATAGTCCATAGCAACAGCAGCCCATGCCTCTGCTCTTAAGATGTGCAGACATGCACGAGACCCATAGTAAATTGTCTCTTCACAAACACAGAAAGAAAAACATTAAAAGGATCAAAAGTTTTTCTAGAACAGTAGTCAGTTGTGTGCCATACACTGGGCAGTGGGCTAGCACAAGAGGTAAGAGAACCCAAGAAGGGGAAGAATGACCTTGAATGGGAGCTAAAGCTAGAAGAGAGTTGTTTATGTTTACTGCTTGAGAGAAGAAACCAAGAGAGAGGGAGACAGAGAGATGAGGAAAAGCACAGAGGAAAATCTCCATAGGAGCAGTTACTATAACCCTGTAGACAATACTGCTTTTCCTTCTATTCGAACCCTCCTCACATTGACAATACACAGATTTCCAACTGGGGTTAGATCAACTAAAACCTCAAATTCCTTAACTCCTGGACTTGCTTTGTTGTTACAAGGCCAGCCAACTCTAACCTATTCTCTTTCTCTCTGTCCTTAGGCTTTTCTCCAAAGATATAAGGTCAATTTAATTCAATTTAACTGATTTGACCTGTTGGTGTTTATTGATTGCACTGCCACTGATTAAGCATCCTACCTGCTCTAATTCCTAATCATCTACAGTTTCTTCCTCTCTTGGAGTTGGAAAGAATGACTCTCAGGCCACGCAGGCCTCCAGGTCAGTAGGGAGATCCCTACTTTAATGGAACTACAGATAAAAAATCATGCTTGTTAGATTGTCTTTATGAGGAGACTCCCACTTCACTATTTTTCAGGTATGAATTTTGCAGAGAAAGGCGTCATGTCTATGGTGTGAAGTCAGAACTGATTTCAGTTTCTTACCTGCTAGTGAAAGAAAAAAAAAATTTTATTAAAGACAACAAATGACTGCTACTTTTATTTCCAGGGGGCAGATCTAAATATCTCAGTGAAACATAACATCACTTTTGTGCTTTTACTTTAGATGAGGATATTTGCCCATCTTCTGCCTGAGATAATAAACATTTATTGACATTTGATGGCATTGGCTCTTTCTCCTACATTTGTGGAGGGGAAATGCACATTTCCTCTCAAACAGCTGTAGAGATGAGTGGGGAGATTCCTTCCTGTGTGCACAGGAAGCAGCAGTTTGGCCCACCTGCTAATCAACCCCTGCTCCCACATTTACTTTGACTTGAGCATGTCACTGAACTGCCATTTTTTTTTTTTAAGATTTTATTTATTTGTCAGAGAGAGAGGGAGAGAGAGCAAGCACAGGCAGACAGAATGGCAGGCAGAGGCAGAGGGAGAAGCAGGCTCCTGCTGAGCAAGGAGCCGGATGCGGGACTCGATCCCAGGACGCTGGAATCATGACCTGAGCCGAAGGCAGCTGCTTAACCAACTGAGCCACCCAGGCGTCCCTGAACTGCCATTTTTAAACTACATCTCAAACGGAGTGACTAATACCTACCCTGTAGTTATTAATACATGCAGAACACTGAGTCCAGTGTTTGTGTGCTAAGGAAAAAATGAATTAGTTTTGTTAATATCAATTACTAGAGAGCTACTGAAGGTGGAACATTCCAGAAACAAAGGGGGAAGGGGGAAATAATTCTCATTATTTCCATCATCTACACCAAATACACATTCCTACTTTGCTCAGATAGTTTTTTTTTTTTTAAATTCACCCTGTGCCTTGTTTATTAGCTCTAAAGCCAGTTCATTTTTTTTAAAGATTTTATTTATTTACTTGAAAGAAAGAGAGAGAGAGAGAGAATGAGAGAGAGCAAAGGGAGAGGGGCAGAGGGAGAAGAAGAGAGAGAAGCAAGACCCCCTGCTGAGCAAGGAGCCTGATGCAGGACTTGATTCCAAGACCCTGAAATCATGACCTGAGCTGAAAGGCTGACGTTTAATCAACTGAGCCACCCAGGTGCTACTAAACACAATTCATTTGTTCATTCATTTTTTTCTTTTTTTAACTGAGTAAACACTAATATTTTAGGATTTTATAGGCTAGCTGAGCATGAAGGAGGTTGAGAAAATTCAGGGGGTGGGGAACATTGAGAACACTGGGTTTATCTTAAACACACAGCTCAAAAGTTTCCAACTCCTTAGTGAATATTTCCCAGACCCTCAACCCCTGTCTTCCAGGTCATTGCTTCTCCTCATTGTTACTCCTACACTGTTGGCTTGTACCATCCCACTGTGTTATGTTAATGATTTAGATGCCTGCCTATCCATGTACATAATGAGCCCTCAGTCCCTGTCCTTGACTTCTAGCATTGGGAAGACGCTCGATACATGTGTGAATGAACTCATAAATAAATAGCATTCTGAATAAGTTAATTAATGGCAGTAGAGAAGTTCAGAATGGGAACAAAATTGTAGCCTTGTTTAATTAGAGCAGGGTACCTGACATCTTTACCTGCATGGGGGCCACATGAAGGCAGGCAGGTAGGCATGCTTTTGGTGTTATATGGAACAGCTATTTTATGGGGACCAAGAACAAAAGGATAGGTCTTCTGGTGGGATTGTTCTGCTTTAAGGCCCTTTCTTTCTCCTGGGATTCACTTTCCCTACTCTATCTCCTACCCTCTTCACCCAACATAATCCTATCAAAGGGAGTCTGACTCAAGAACATTCTTGCTCAGTAGTATTGGGTGATCTGGTGACTATAGCAGAGGCTGGAAGGAAATTCCAACTGGGATGCACAGCAAAGCAGACCACAGTGCTGAATAGGGAGCAGAGTAATCCTAGGCAGTTAAAGCAACCCTGTCCCCGGGCAGGTAGTCAGTGAAAAGGGAATCCAAGCCCTCAAAATTCCAGGTGCAAAATCATCTCTTTCCTGAATTATTATAAGAACCCTTTAGGATGAAACTGAGGGTAGCAATGTCAAGAAGGAGAAAGGAGTAGTTCTGAAACATTTTGGAGAATTAATCAATAGTAATAAAGTTACATTTTATTAAACATCTACTGTGCCCCCAGGATTAAGAATTTTGCATGCTTTATTAGTTTTCATCTTAAATTTAAACTCTATGATGTAGGTGTCCTTGTGCCCATTTTCTAAGTGGAAATCAGGATCTCTGGGGAATCAAACAGCCTGCCTGTGTTCCCAAAGTTTATAAGCCACAGAGACTAGGTTCAAAACCATGTCATTCTGATGCCACGTCCTTGTTCTTTAGAGGCTTTTAACTCTGCCTCCCCAGGTTGGGTGTAGGGAGAATGTAAATAAAAATTATTCCATGATTTGAGTTGTATCTAAAAATGATGGTGTTTTTGAAGCTCTGGTAGAACAACTGAAAAGAACCTTTTGAGGTACGCCCGGGTGGCTCAGTCTGTTAAGCTCTGCCTTTGGCTCAGATCATGAACTCAAAGTCCTGGGATCAAGACCTGTATCAGGCTCCCTGCTCAGCGGGAAGCTTGCTTCTCCCTCTCCCATTCCCCCTGCTTATGTTCCTTCTCTTGCTGTCTCTCTCTCTCTCTCTCTGTCAAATGAATAAATAAAATCTTAAAAAAAAAAGAAGAAGAAAAGGACCTTTTGAGTAAAGATGCATCTATACTTTGTACATTGTACTTTGTACCACCTTTTAATATAGCTCTTCTGTACATGATCAGTGGACCTTTGGAGTAAATGATATTTTAGTTCACTCACCTTATAATGGCTATATTTGTATTAGATTCCTCATAAGTTTGCTGTCAGGATGAACTCAATAAATTCTATTATTCACTATTAAGAGTATTTGGTTAGAAAACAACATGATGTTTACTTCTGGTAATGTACATGATTTTGTTTTCAGCTGTTGGAATAAACTTTCTGCATTCAACTGGGAAAGATTTTCTTCTATTCTTAAAGAAAAGTAGTGTGTTAATGAGAATAGTGTGTTATTCTTCCTTGAGCCTTATAAGTCAAACTGTGTGTAAACATTTTACGTCCATTATTTTATTAATTTAATTATAAAATTCCATAGAAATTAATGAATGCTGAAGACAGATTTTTAAAAAAATACTTTTTCTCACTAATATGTAGTTCATGGATGGGTTTCAGAAAATAATGAATTTTTAAAAATTCTAGATGTGTGCTAGTGTGTATTTCATCCATTTCTCAATGGAGTCTATTACCCACTCTCTCTCACACGAGTGATTAAAAATTGCTTTTCTAAGCATTTGACAAAGTACAGCTTCCTTTTTTGATCAAAACACTTCAAAGTGTAGGGATAGTGGGTACATACCCCAATATCATCGAAGCCATCTATGAAAAACCCACTGCGAATATCATTCTCAATGGAGAAAAACTGAGAGCTTTTCCACTAAGGTCAGGAACACGGCAGGGATGTCCATTATCACCACTGCTATTCAACATAGTACTAGAAGTCCTAGCCTCAACAATCAGACAACAAAAAGAAATTAAAGATATCCAAATCAGCAAAGAAGAAGTCAAACTATCACTCTTTGCAGATGACATGATACTTTATGGGGAAAACCCAAAAGACTCCACTCCACATCTGCTAGAACTTGCACAGGAATTCAGTAAAGTGTCAGGATATAAAATCAATGCACAGAAATTAGTTGCATTTCTATACACCAACAACAAGACAGAAGAGAGAGAAATTAAGGAGTCAATCCCATTTACAAAACCATAAGATACCTAGGAAAAAACCTAACCAAAGAGGCAAAGAATCTATACTCAGAAAACTATAAAGTACTCATGAAAGAAATTGAGAAAGACACAAAGAAATGGAAAAATGTTCCATGCTCATGGGTTGGAAGAACAAATTTTGTGCAAATGTCTATGCTACCTAAAGCAATCTACACATTTAATGCAATCCCTGTCAAAATCCCATCAATTAAAAAAAAAATGGAACAAATTATCCTAAAAATTATATGGAACCAGAAAAGACCTCGAATAGCCAGAGAAATGTTGAAAAAGAAAGCCAAAGTTGGTGGCATCATAATTCCAGACTTCAAGCTCTATTACAAAGCTGTCATCATCAAGTCAGTATGGTACTGGCACAAAAACAGACACATAGATCAGTGGAACAGAATAGAGAGCCCAGAAATAGACCCTCAACTCTATGGTCAACTAATCTTCAACAAAGCAGGAAAGAATGTCCAATGGAAAAAAGACAGTCCCTTCAACAAATGGTGTTGGGAAAATTGGACAGCCACATGCAGAAAAATGAAATTGGACCATTTCCTTACACCACACACAAAAATAGACTCCAAATGGATGAAAGACCTTAATGTGAGACAGGAATCCATTAAAATCCTTGAGGAGAACACAGGCAGCAACCTCTTCGACCTCAGCCGCAGAAACTTCTTCCTAGAAACATCGCCCAATCAAGGAAAGCAGGGGCAAAAACGAACTATTGAGACTTCATCAAGATCAAAACCTTTTGCACAGCAAAGGAAACAGTCAACAAAACCAAAAGACAACTGACAGAATGGGAGAAGATATTTGTAAATGACATATCAGATAAAGGGCTAGTATCCAAAATCTATAAAGAACTTATCAAGCTCAACACCCAAAGAACAAATAACCCAATCAAGAAATGGGCAGAGAACATGAACAAACATTTCTGCAAAGAAGACATCCAGATGACCAACAGACACATGAAAGAGTGCTCCACATCACTCGGCATCAGGGAAATACAAATCAAACCACAATGAGATATTACCTCACACTAGTCAAAATGGCTAAAATTAACAAGTCAGGAAACAACAGATGTTGGCGAGGACGTGGAGAAAGAAGAACCCTCCTACACTGTTGGTGGGAATGCAAGCTGGTGTAACCATTATGGAAAACAGCATGGAGGTCCCTCAAAAAGTTGAAAATAGAGCTACCCTACAACCCAGCAATTGCACTACTCGGTATTTACCCTAAAGATGCAAACGTAGTGATCTGAAGGGGCACGTGCACCCGAATGTTTATAGCAGCAATGTCCACAATAGCCAAACTATGGAAAGAACCTAGATGTCCATCAACAAATGAATGGATAAAGAAGAGGTGATACACACACACACACACACACACACACACACACACACACAATGGAATACTAGGCAGCTATCAAAAGAAATGAAATCTTGCCATTTGCGACGATGTGGATGGAACTAGAGGGTATTATGCTTAGCAAAATAGGTCAATCAGAGAAAGACAATTATCATATGCTCTCCCTGATAGAGGAAGTTGAGAGGCAATGTAGGGTTTGGGAGGGGGTAGAAAAAGAATAAATGAAACAAGATGGGATTGGGAGGGAGACTAACCATAAGAGACTCTTAATCTCACAAAAAAAAACTGACGGTTGCTGGTGGGGAGGGGGGTAGGGAGTGGGTGGTTGGGTCATGGACATTGGGGAAGGTATGTGCTATGGTGAGTGCTGTGAAGTGTATAAACCTGGAGATTCACAGACCTGCACCCCTGGAGCTAATAATCATTATATGTTAATAAAAAAATTAAAAAAAAATTAAATATAAATAAATAGATAAATAAAACCTAAATTTTGAAAAAAAATTGCTTTTCTATAGGTACTGATTCCAATCCTTTTTGGAAAGGAGCAGTGTTCATAAATATGCTAAATGAAATTCTTGCGCAGGGAGTGCTTCACCTTCATGCAAATTTGTAGCCTATTTAAGGGGTTTGGGGAACAATAGCAACAATCCCTTCTTCCATATTTAAGCCATACCTAAGTCATTAACAAATTCCCAGTGGGAAATTTATAATATACATATAACTGTGATAGGATTCTAAAGTCAATCCAGGGGATGAAAAATTCTGCTCTTTTTTCAAAGCCCAAACAAAAATCCTTGGTGGTGCAACACAAGGGAGCATATACAAAACTTTAAGACTGTGGTGTCAGAGTTAAGCAGGTACTTCATGTCTTCCTGTTGTCATTTGAGTTTGTCCTTTATGCTAACCTTGCGATAACTATTTTTTTTTTCCTTTTTAACCAAATATGGGGTTTAGTTTAAGATTTAGAACTTGGGCGCCTGGGTGGCTCAGTGGGTTAAGCTGCTGCCTTCGGCTCAGGTCATGATCTCAGGGTCCTGGGATCGAGCCCCGCATCAGGCTCTCTGCTCAGCAGGGAGCCTGCTTCCTCCTCTCTCTCTGCCTGCCTCTCTGCCTGCTTGTGATCTCTCTCTCTGTCAAATAAATAAATAAAAAAATCTTTAAAAAAAAAAAAAGATTTAGAACTTGCCAATGATGCACAAAGGGAAGGGATTGTTATTATTTGATGTTAGTTGCAGTTTCTAGACAGGATGTGGAAAGAATTGGATAAAGGACTTTTAATACTTCATCTAAGATTTTCCCTATAATGAGTAGTTAGTAGGAGTCAAAATTTTCTGTATCTTTTTCATTAAAAAGTGTCAATAGTGATTTCTATCCTTATCAGTATTTTCACAGCACATAAAACAATGAGTTTAGTTTTTAAAAATAATTTTATGTCATCTGCCTCTTTGTCTGACCTTTCAGTCTGATGTCGAGAAAGCCTGAGCTATGCATTACCTCAGTCAGAGTCATGGTCCCATTAGGTCTTTGGGTCTTTTCCTCTATTTCAGTGATATGTTGAAGATGACCTTGAAGATTCCTTTGAGCTTTGAGATTCTGTGATCCTCTAAGCATTGGTTGTTGACAGAACCAGAATTTTTAAACTTACAAGTATTTAAAAAATCATCTATTTCATAAGCATCAGAAAGTAACTTCTTGTTTAAGATTCCTGTGTTAAAGAGGACGCGGTCTCTACATTGGGTCTCAGTGTCTAGTCAGCTACTCGTGTCTGACACATTAGAACGTGGATTTTGTAGCCGTGACTCATATGTGAAATGCACATCCAAAGGTTATGTCATGACGCCTCAAAGAAGGTTCTTCTCAGAATTTTGTTCTTCTTAGTGTAAAAGACCTCCAGTTAGCTTTTATGAAGATGAAGATTGGGTTGTGATTTTGAAAGAGGTAGGTGATTCTTACAATAGAAATAATTGGATTTCTACATTATTTTTATCTATCTGGAGGGCTCTATAAAATCTCTTCACTTTATGTTTCTTTGGAAATCCTTTTTTATTTACATTTCTATGGTGCGACTTATTTTTTTTTTTTTCTTTTCTGAATCAGGATCATCCATGCATTTTAACGTATCTATTCATAGCCACTTTTGTAGATATCACCTTCTTAGTGTAGAGAAATATTATAGCACTGATTTGGAACTATGGCAGGGATTGGAAGAGACAAGAATGATGCTGGAAAGATAGATGCTAGAAGAGAGAGGTGGGGATGTGTGAAATATAAGGTTACAAATGTAAATAACTTCTTCAAGAAGTTCCCATAAATTGAAAAAATAAAGTAAAATAATTATTAAAATTCTTTTTTTCTAGGTATCTTGAGGTTAAGCATTAAAAATATATTTTGCTTTTTAATGAGGACAATCTGGGACTTAAGAGACATGAATGAGAATTTTTAACTTTGCAATATCTTTAAAAATTCAAGCTAATTTGTGCTATGAGTTTTTAGTTTACTCAGTGATCTCATATTCTTTAAGTTAAATATCGTTTCAAAGAATACTTTCCCGTCTAATCATGGGTCTTCTTTCTTTGAAGTGTATGACACAGAAAGTGTAATTTGCAAAATAAGTTTCTACGAAATGGAGACAGAGATAAATGAGCTCACAAAAAAGAACAAAAAAAAATGGAGGAACTCTTTAGGAAGAGGGAAGCATTCCTGAATATGACGTCTGTGGGAAAACAGTGCAAGTCATTCATTTTTACATGAATAAAGGGGTTTTGTTTGGTTGATTTTTGATAGTAAGTTTTAAAAAATCAAATGAAAACCTAGTCTTCTCAAGGGCTACATGTGAAAAGGTAGCCTTGTAGCAACCATCTCTCACACACTGGATCTAAAATATTCCCATTCATAAAGTTCTGATAGATTCTATCTTCAAAAAAGATGTACTTTTTTTCAAGTAACATTTAGGAATCCTTGCCAAACTTTTGGAGTTGTATGACTCTTAGGGGAAAAGAGAGAGAGAGAGAGATTGAAGAGCAAGGTATTAAAGCCACCGATCCAAAGTAAATCTCCCTTCCGCCAATTGGAGACATTGAAGTGTAAGAATAAATGGACTGGGCCGTAAATGCCTAAGAAAACTGGGGGTTCACGGAGTGTGCACTTCTAGTTGTGCTGTTTCTCCATTAACATCCCTACCATATGTCTCAGATTTAGCTGATTTTATTTTCAGAAGATAAAAGGCGCCAAATCATCCACCACACTGGCACCTTTAATGAGCTGGGGTTATTTTGCCTCTTAGCTTACATGTGAAAATCAATAGAAAAGCTCACCCTCTCGCTTTCAGTCAAGTCTAGATACACTGGGAGCAGGGATGCAAAGTTTATTTGTGGTCCTATCATACACAATAAAGATCCTGTAATGGTTATTTTTCCTTCACCTTTGCTTGACCTGAAAAATTTTAATAGGATCTAAAATATCTCATGCTTGACCTATTACTGTCAAATAGCAATCAAGATGCTATGTTTAAAACTGACTTTAGAGCAGAATAACAACACATTTGCTAAGCAATATTGAATGAAATGCAGACTTCTCAGTAGTTTCTAGTAAAATCGTTGTTAGGCTGTATAAATACAAGCTCAAAGAACAGAGAAGAAGCCTAACACTTAGGAGGAAGCTTGACTCTACTTTTTTCATGCAAATTACCTCAAAACTTTGAAAATGGGTTACCCTTACACATGTGTTCTTAAAAATAAGTAAATACATATGTATTTACAATATTAATTTGAAATTACATTTCAAATTGCAGAGTAAATTCTGACCTATTTTATGCTACTGAGTAGGTATTTGTAACATAAAGTGCCTATCTGAGGAAATAAATTATTAGAAATAAATAATGCAATCCATAGCAAGTATCAGTATATTTTTAAAATAAATTTGCAAATATATATTATGCCATATTTGGTAGGAACACAGAACGGGCAGATTTTATATGCTTAAATGAATGCTATTTTACCGTTCAAATGTTGTCTAAATCACGTAGAGTGCACGGACTCCTGATTTGCAGACGCCTTTGGCGTCTTTCCTCTAATCTAACCAAGGTTATATGACATTTGATATTTTGATTGCTCATCTTGTGGAAGACGACGGTTAGCTATAGGTTAATAGAAAGTTCGTACCACGATGGCAGACAGTAAGTTTTGAATCTGCTTATAACGAAATGTAACAGCGCACCCTGCTAAGAACTCTACTATTCATGCTGAGGTTTAAACACTGGAATTGGGTTCCCAGTGGATTTTCACTTTCACAAGTACTTAATGCAGCTTTAGGTGTCTCAGGGGCAAACTGAACTGGCCACTGAATATCCTTTTTAAGGGGAGTTAACAATGGCTTAGTTCTACCTCTCTTGAAATACAGGATTCATGTTTTTCTCTCTTAAAATTTAGTGTTCCTAGAGGCAGTCGGGAACATTAGAGAATGAGACTGTATTTATCCATCCCAAGCTAGGTACAATGTAGGTGAGGGCAATCCAATGTTCCCTGTGGTGCTTTGTCAAAGCTTTTTAACCCTACACTGAAAGGATAACCACTTCAGAGTGAGGTTACAATTGAAACTCCAAACCTATTAAAAACTTGGGCCTTTACATTGGTGCAGGCTTTTGATTATAAAAAAATTCTATGTACTTTTGAGGATGTACACTTCTGTGCCAGAGGTGATATTGTGAACCCTGGACTTATTACAGGTGCAGCCAATTCTAGGATTAGAACCCAGACCTTAGAGCCTTTCTTTTTGAACGAGATTGTGATTTTATTTTGGGCTGGAAGAGTTACGAGGCAAACCAACTCAAGCTAAAGTCATAGAGCGCACATATAAATGGTGCTGGGAACAGAGAAAGTAGAAAAGTTATATCTATGATCGAAGGTATCTCCTGCTAAAAAAATTCATGCATGCATATACACACATACATAAGTAGGTCAGACAGAGGAAGTCATGGTAGCTTTGCATTTTGATAACTTAGAAATAACCCCACTTAGAATATATTAGTCAGGGTAAGTTAGGCAATGCTGTGGTAACGAACAACTCCAAAATCTCAACGAATTTGAACAAAAAGTATGTATTTCTCCTTCACAGTAGTCACGGAGACCCTACAGGCATCTGTCTTCCACTCCTAGTGATCCAGATCTTCAAACATCTCAATTCAAGGTTTTTGCTTTCATTTCCATAGCAAGGGAAGAGATGGCCTGAGATCTCACAGGGGTAAGTAAATGCACTCATTTGGAAATGACACATTACTTCCGCTCATGTTTCCTTGGCCAAAGACTATCAAGGGAGCAGGGAAGTTAAAAGACCACTTCTTCCCATCCCCACCATAAGCCGAAGGAGAAGAACTGGAAATACCAGGGAGTAACCCCAGTATCCATCACATACGAGGTGACAGAATTATAGGTAGGAAATCCATTCACTTTTTAACTATCTCAAACAGGTATTGCTGAATTAACAAATATAACTGATTGTGAATAAAGGGAGATTTTGACATTATTCCTAATGATGTCTCGATAAAAATCAATAACATAATTTTTATAAAACCACACAAATATGCATATTTATAAAGTACTGCATTTCATTAAATATTCAAATGGCATTTCAATATTTAAACAAAATCCATAGACTAATTTCATTATTGTCACAGGCAGAATATTATATTACTTGAAAAGTACTCAATAAGATTGATTTGTGTTCTCTGTAAAATGTAGTCTCCACTGACCACTTGCCAGGTTGGGTTACAAGAGCCTTTCAAACCACAAACTGTGCTGTGGTCTTTACAATGCAATGCCTGGAATGCTTACACTAGGCTTTGGAACACTACAAAATATCAATGGCCAGTTCACAGCCAATACCTATCCATGCAGAGGCACTTTGCTGCAGATCGTTTGAAGTAGCTATTACTGTAAATCAAAGGCTTATGGTGTTCTTATTTTTTTTCCCTTTGCCCTTCTAGAATATTCATAAACAAATTGTATATCTCTGCACCCAGAAAAGATAAACCTCTAGCTATCATCATTTAATCCCTCCCCGACTTTTAAATAAACCCCATCAATACTATTCATTATTAATGAAAGGTAGGATGATTCCTGGATGAAGTTTTAGTTCAGGCGGCAAATCGATACTTCTGACCATGTCTGTTTCATTATTGACAACGTCTACCCACATTTACTCTTATAATTAAGTTTTAGCTCAACTCCTAACTTTTCTCCAGCGTTTGAAATGGCTATATGGTGTTCTTAATTTCAGCTGCTGTTTCATCTTTCTCAGTAGGTGCCTATTTTATTGTTAAAGGTCATACTCATTTGTCTGCTCCAACAAAGGCAGCCCTTAAAGTTGGCTGTGGTTTTGACAGACAGTGGTCCCTATAAGTGATGGCCTTCAGGACAGAGCTGGCACTGGGAGTCAGTCACCACAGCAAGGGGAATAACAGATAACAAATCATGCCACTATTTTTCCTCTTGGCGTGATGGACGACAGCACAGCGGGGGTAACTTTTCAATGTCCTCAGATTAAAAACCCCTCAAACAAATGAGTTCTGAAAATACTGCCCAGGGGCATGAAAGGGAGCTGTTGAGCTCAAAATACTTTAAAAAAATAGTTTTTTTTAAAAAAATGTACAATTTATGGCCACTCAATGTAATTATCTAATTTTTAGTGATACTTTCAATTTTATACATACAAAGCTCAGCTGTAGATTTGAGGGGCTGTTGTCATCACGGATGTAAAGCTTTTTGGAGAGAAGCATGTAGTGCTTTGCAAGGCATAGCAAAGAATATTCTAAAGGGAAATTTGGTATTTGTCAGTGTTTTGGTGTACTACAGATTATTTTAAACAGTATTGTTTACATGACATATTAATCAGCTCCTCACTGAATGGTAGAAAGAAAGATAATCAAATGATCAAGCTCTGGCTATATGTTAAATCACCTCTTCATTTCCTGGTCTGTTGTTAGCATCCCTAAAAGCAGTGCAAAATAAAATACAAATATTTCCACTTAAAAATATTAATTCTACTTTCCCCGACATGTTACATTGTCAAATAATTATTTTTTTAGTAACTGAAAAGTAGAAAATGAACAAATCCTGTTATTTCTAGTTTTAAAAAATGCAATCAGGTTTATTTGTTCTCTACCTGTCATTACAATGACTATATGAGTAGGTAAATATAATGTACAATAGTCATAATTTTATGTGTATATAAAAATGTGTGTATATATCATGCATGTGTATAAACCATGAGAACAGGATAACAGTTGTCTGGATGTTTTAGCCATTTTCATAGTTAATATGCCTGAGCAGCTTGCTGTAAGCCTTGATTATGGGCCTCTCTCCCAGGAAGATTGATTCAGCAGTTTTGAAATGAGGCTTGAAATCTGTATTAATGTGGGTCTGAGGTGATCTAGATATAACTTGATCTAGCTGTAATTGGGGAACCAGGCTGGGCTTGTTGACGTTGGATTAGCACTCCTAGGTTCCAGTGTTTTGTACAGAAATGCTGGTTTTGGAGCCAGGTGGACGAAGGTTTGCATCTTGGTCTTACTAGCTGTGTGACCTTTGGCATGTTACTCAACTTCTCCGAACCTCAGCTTTATGGATGGTTCCCTGGCAATAATGAATCATATCTTGAAGGACTATTGGGAGATTAAGAATTGGGTGAATAAAAGCAAGTGGTCTTTACTTGCTAATTATACAGCTGAAATGCTTAAGACAACACAATTAGGAGCTTGAATTAAAACTCCTTTTTAGGGGATAAATGGACTCTCCCACCTCTCCCTGCCCCATAGACCCAGGGCTTTGGGGCTTTCCAAGGCACCATGCAAGCCACCAATATATATAGATGAAGTTATCTATTCTTAGTTCTGAACTCTAAGACCTAAAGAAATCTAGTTCAGATATTAGCCACTCTCTCAAATCCTGTGCTTTCCTTGATCTTCCAGAGTGAACCTGGGCCTTCAGTAATCACTCATTCAACATACTTACCCAATCCCGACCATACACCAAGGCTCAGAATTTCTTTCTCAGAGGATGAAATGAGCTATGCTCTCCAGGACCAGGAGCCATTCTAGGTGGAATGGGCATTTGTTGTCTTTGTTTCACATCGCCAACTTTTTAATAATGCAGGGCAGGATGCTCTGATTTCTGGCAGTGCCCCCATTCCTCACCTTTAAATGGCAATTATAAGAAGCTTACCCATTGGGATAAGAATTGAAATGAGTCACTATGTATGGAATGGCACCCAGGAAGTGACTTGCCCAAGGTCACACTGCCCAAGGATGTGTTTGTCGGATTTGAGTGCATTTGCTGGAGTCCAGGCATTGTAGCTCTGATTTTGCTTGGGTTGTTTATAACTCCTTGATCTTACCTAACAGTGTGAATCCAACCTGAAGGGAGAGTAAATAGCAAAATATATGAAGTTATGTAACTAGACTTATAATACATGCAAGGAGATAAAGAAATATGTTTAAAAATAAAATGAAAATGTACAACATTTAAATTTTTAATGTATTTACTTTTTGTATAAAAATGTATACGTTTTTCTGGTCTCCCTATTTTTCCAACACAATGGGCAAGACTATTACAGACTCCTGAGACCTTCAAGAGCATCACCACAGTGCAACATGTCTGTGTATAGGTATTGTCTTACTAAGTCAGATGTAGCCTACTCTATTCACTCTTCTGCACTCCTTGCACTTAATCCTATATGTATTGTTATAAAATCATTAATAGATTCTTTAATGTAGAAATATATAGAATAAAAAATAAAAGTCTACCTTTCAACAACAGTTGAAATTGTCTTTGTAGAAAAGGAGGGATTATAGAATATCCTTGCTCCTACCTTGTTTATATGTAACATTATTCACATGTTCCCAAAGTAGTATATATGAAGTTAACTTGTTTTTTAATGACTGCTTAGAATTAAAATGTTAAGTTAAAATGTATTTATCCCTTCATCTTTTGCTGGACATTTAATTTGTTTCTAAGGTTTTGTTTTTTATTTTACTTATTTACTTTTTTTGAAGATTTTATTTATTTATTTGACAGACAGAGATCACAAGTAGGCAGAGAGGCAGGCAGTGAGAAAGAGGAGGAAGCATCCTCCCCACCGAGCAGAGATCCTGATGTGGGGCTTGATCCCAGGACCCTGAGATCATGACCTGAGCCAAAGGCAGAGGCCTAACCCACTTAGCCACCCAGGTGCAACTGTTTCTAAGTTTTTTAAGTCATTTTCATAGCATTTCATTAAATATGTTTGTAGATCAATCTTTAAACTCTTATGATTATATTTTTGTAGGATAAATGTCTGGAAATTAGATTGCTGTCATAGAGTATATGGATTTATTTTTTTGATTCTCCTGTCAAATTCCTTTCCAAAATCTGTACCAATTTATGATACCACAAATATTGTAGGAGAATGTCTATTTTCTATACCTCTGGCAATACTGAACTATATCAATTTTATAAGTATAGATTTCATTGGTTCTTAGACATACTTTGTCCCCCATTTTTAACAGCTCTAAAATTTGAGTATGTCTTATAGTCAATGACATGTAATAGTCAAAACCACTTTCCCCATGATACATAAATACATGATTGTGTTTTTGGGCAACTGGGTGGCTGGGTCGTTTAAGCCGCTCTTGATTTTGGCTCAGGTCATGATCTCAGGATTGTGAGATTGAGTCCTGCGTCAGGTTCCATGTTCAGCATGGAGTCTGCTTGAGATTCTCTCTCTCTCTCTCTCAGCCCCTCCTTCGAGGTGCATGGATGCAGGCTCTCTCTTGCTATGAAAATAAATAAATAAAATCTTGAAAAAAATCAGGATTGTGTTTTATAATTGATGATCACTTAGTTTCAATGAAACGTGGCATTTTTCAACCTGACAGGTAGTGAAAATCAGATCTTAATGCTGTTTGTGTTTTATTATATTAATTTCTAGTGAAGCTGTACATCTTCCCAATTTATCCACATGTAATTTTTCTTTTATAAATTGTTCATCTCAATTAATTGTAATGGTAAATATAAGGAATTATGCAAAGGGTACAGATTGCTAAAGAGCATTTTGTGGTGGACAATCTTTACAAAACTAGGTACATCCAAAACTTTCATTGATCCAGTCAGTGTCTTGCTAGGACAGGACCGTTTTCAATATGGTAATCTGTTCCCACACAAAACATTACATGTCTCTTCACAATGCCCATCTTCTTAGGAAAAAAAAGATTTAAAAAATTTTTGTCTTTTAATGGACAAAGAGCATATTCTTCAGAGAAAAATAGAGTCCTCTCTTTCATGAGAGACAACCTTTGTGTCCTAGAATCAGCCCTTTTCCTCTCTAAGTTAGAGTAGAACTAAGGCAACCATATTTGCTTGCTTTTTTCCAATACCAACAAAATATATTGCCACTGGTGGAAAGAACACTTTGTTCCTGAATCTGACATCCCGTTATTAACTTGCTCTCTAATTGTGGTAATATGTGTTTTATTAAGATTTCTCCTGCTTGATTCAAATCAACATTCCTTCCCCTGTTTTTATCTCATACACTTCTAGCTCAGCGGTGCTTAATGGGCATGATCTCCATAGTGGGGATCCTTCTACAGTATAGGGAGACTTTTTTTTTTTTTTTTGTATTGACTGGATGGAGACAAGGGTGGGTAGCTACTTGCATCCAGTGGGTCGAAGACTGGGATGCTGTGAAATATCCTACAATACATAGGACAGCTGTACAACAAAGCATTATTCATCTAAAATATCAGGAGTGCCACAGTTGAGGAACCCTGCTTTAGAGTTTCATTTTAAATGGGCTTAACCTACAAATCACAGTATTTGGAATTTCAGTAGAGTCTCTAGGATTCTCAACACCTACCCCGCCCCCTCCCGCCCACACCCCGACGCATAACACCTGAGTGATGTAACATACCTTTTATTAATAATAGTTTCCCACAGGAATGGTGTAGGAGGGCGGGGACAAAGATGCCGTGCCTGTAATTTGAAAAGAGCTCCCAGGTGATTTTGATACCACTTCCTCCTCCCAACAGTTGAGTTACCACTGTAATTTAGAAGGTCTGAAGACGGTGATTGTCAAAGTACTTTGATTTACATCCTTCCCACCTCTTCTCTCCTTTAAGGTTTACCACTTGTTTGTCTATGGTTGCTTTTGAAAGATAGACAATGTCTTAAGTTAGGATTTTCTACTTATAAAATAGAGTATCTTTTGTTGTGTAGTGAATTTGGCCAAAATAGGATGTAAGCTTTCTGAAAAATTAAAAAAGGCACACGCACACACACACACACACACACACATATAATTAATTCTACAATATTACTTCAAACCTTGGACAAATAATCCTTTCTTTATGAAAGTGGATGACTCTCAGGAAGTTGATTTTATTTGGTATTAAGCACTTTTACTTAAGCACTTACTTTGAGATCTCTAGTCTACGATTACATGGGATAAAGCATGCTTTCTGATTCTAAAGTTTGAGTCTTTGTTCACATAGCATTAATATATCCATTCTTATAGTTCTGATACAGAGAGAGTATCCATTTCTGTAATGCTGTCTTGCATGCATTCAACCCCTACATCAAAGCAGTGATCTGCTGCAGCCAGCCCTGCAGGGACTTGGAACTTGAACATGGCAGAGGCCACACTGAGCTCAGCAGGTAGTGCTGACCGTCCCCATCAAACACAACCACTGTCCACGCCTCTCTGCCTGTGTTCTCTGTCATCTGCCAGCATTTGCTCTTCAAGTCTCAACTATGGCAAGAAGAAAAGGTCTGATTGCGGTGCTGGGGAAGAAGAACAAGGTATGAGGGGGAGGGATCTCCACTGGCAACTCCTAATCTCTGCCCTCCTTGGTAGCTTTTCTTTCTGCTCTCATAAACGTGTAGCACCGTATTGGTTTTTCCAGCGGCTACCTTTGGTGTTCATTCTTACCTATTTAAGTATAGTGGTACCAACATTTTCAAACCAGTTATCAGAAACTACCAGTTTAGAACACCCTGGAGTCATTTGAAAATGTCCTGCCTCTCAAGCAAGGGTCATATAATATGCAAATATCAATTGCTTTGTTTAATCATCGTTTTCATGAATCTGTTCTCCTGGTATCTGATCATGGGGACCTCACTACAAAGATGACATTAAATACAAATATGGTAAGAAAAACCGAAGACCACTGATAGTATATTACAACGGAGGCTGAAATATTTTGCAAAATTGTCTTCTGAGAAGTATCTCAATGTGGCTTTTCAAACAAGACATGTTCATCAAGCTGTGGCTTGAGTTCATCACAAAGCAATTGCCATGCTTTTCACTGAACAAGGAGGGAAAAAGTGGCCCCTAAAATGTAACCTCCACTTTGCTGCTTTCCCCTCCTGTCCATAATCAATTACAACTTGTTGTGGGCTTTCTTGTGTTTTACTTTAAATCTTCATAAATTAAATAACCTTTTATATTCATATTGTTAGCCAGAATTGAGATATAAATATAAGGACTCTTCTGATTTAAGGCATTTGCTTTTATTTATTCACAACATGCCATCTGTCAGAGAGGAAAGAAAACAACAGCAACAACATATGGATGAGTTCTTTTTGTTTATCTAGATATTTTGGAATCAATATGTTCCAAAGTACATTGCCAGACTCCATGATGTTCTTGATTGCCAGTGCTTACATTTGGGTCTCTGAATTAACTCGCACAGGATAAAATTTTAACCCTGCAAGACGTGGTCTGTGTATCAATACTAAAAGACATGTGCGATCAAGTAAATTTCCATTTTCTAAAAATCAAGACAGAGTCAGAGTAACTGGAAGTGTTGGATTGCGTGCTTACCACAGTTTCAGAAATGTACTTTTTTGTAAAGTGGTAATCTGAAGCGCCTATAAAATCTTCATATTCCTTTTGAGTTACTAAAGAAAGATTAAATGCTCTCTGCCTAATTTCGCATAACACTAAGTCTTTGCTGTGTTATAAATTGGCAATCTAAGTACAGTGTAAAAGCTGGCACTGAGCTGCGCATTACATTGAACCACATGAAAATGCCATCTTTCTAGGTAAAAATATGGGATGAGCAAATGTATAAATAAGCTAGAAATATGAGTGTAGCCAAAATGCAAGTAGTTATAAATCTTTTTTTTGGCCCCAATTTTTGCATCTTTATGCAAAAACATATTAGGATTTTTGTTATTTAATTTAGGATGAGCAAACCTAGGACCCTCTGTGGTTAGAATTTCAGCACACAGCTGTTAGCATTTGTGTATTTTTCTTTTTTTAGAATTAAAAAATTGAAAAATATGCAGTTTTGAATACATGTGTGAACAGTAGTCATGGATGAGTCAGTTCGGCAAATATTTACTGAGCATCTACTGTTTTATATGTAAGGCTGTGAGTTGGGGGGTTACACAAATGAGTAAGACACAAAAGAATAATGACTTTAGGGTACTTACTTTCAAGGGAGAGAGAAACCCATGACCATACTTCAAA
The DNA here is from genome assembly GCF_902655055.1 of Lutra lutra. NCBI lineage: Eukaryota > Metazoa > Chordata > Mammalia > Carnivora > Mustelidae > Lutra > Lutra lutra. Next base: position 58,219,557 of record NC_062281.1, read on the forward strand.
GTAATGTGGTAGTCTTCATTATTTAGAGCACAGACTTTGGCCCAGTGTCTCAGTCTAAATGCTCGTTTTGATTCCTACAAGCTGAGTGACTTGGGCAATTTCCTAAATCATCTGTGCCTCAGTTTTATTATCTGTATAGTGGGGGTCATGATAGTACGCATCTCTTAGCACTGTTGGAGGGATTTGGTAAGCCGATTAGAGGCAGAGCGCTTAGTACCAGGAACAATATAATCACCCTAAATGTTAATTGTTACCATTACTCATAATAAAATAGTGTAAGAGGATATTTTCTTTTCCCATATCTAAAATCTTTTTGTTAGGAAATGACATATTTGGGGGCCTTATCAATTTAGCTAGAAAGTCAAAGGCATTGCCAAAAACTTATTCTGGGTTCAAACCTTTACTAGTTCTTAGCCTTGTGGTTCTCAATTTTCTTATTTGTAGAAATAGGGATAATACTACCACATTTTCATGGTTTTCATGAGAATTTAATGAGATAATGTTTATAAAGGCTGTCAATGAGTACTAGCTATTAATATTTATTAGATAAAAAATCCATTCACACCTCTATATCCACAAAGAAAATAAGAAGCACTATGAAAAATGTGTTGTAATTCAACTAAAATAATATTAGACTTTAAAAAATATAACATAATTCTGAGATTAAACAACTCTCAACTTTAAATCTCATTTTAAGTTTGGTTCCAACCAACTTCTCTCTTTTTCATCCTTATAGAAATGGTTTTTCTTATTTGCATAGTTCTATATAAAAATTCTTACAAACATAAGATATTATCTTGTTTTTGCATTTTAGAATGGAAGCTGTCTACACAAATTTGTAATGTGATAGAGTTTATGCTAATTTTGCCATAAGTTTCATGGGTATATTGGAGGCTTGTTAATAATTAAAAAATTTTACTTCTTCAAGTTACAAATAAGTATTACAGTAAATACTTTCCAATCTTTATCTGACATGACATCTTACCAATACAGGCATCACAAAATAAATAATTTATGAAAAATATTTATTTAAAGAGCTGTAATTTACCTTGCATTTACCATATGCCATTCATCCAAGTAGCAATATAAAATATTCATTAGAGAAACTCATTAAAACAAACTTCTATACAATGAGGTGACGGGCCAACAAAAAACATCAATCATAGCAGGGCTTTAAGTTTTTATTAGTGCATATGGGCACACTAATATTTCAAAGTAGAAAATTATGAATATTTTGCTCTGGCTCTGGAATGACCAGGCTGCTGCAAAGACAAATTTGATAAGAGTATAACAAAGACAGGAACTGGTTTTTCTTCATTTGTTTTCATTTTAGTCAAGAAATCAGTGACAGTTCACTGAGATTTATTTTATTAATGATGAATCAACCTGATGCTATAATTAATGGGAAATCTATAGCTAATCTTAGAGGAAAAATATCTAGGCACATAATGATGTTTAAGCCTGGCAGAGCCGAACTCTGTTGCCTCTGTCTCTTGAGTCTGTGCGTTGCAGGCAGAGCAGTCACTGTGCATATCAGAAACTCCTACTGCACTTCCAGGCACATGCCTAAGGAGCAGTGTTTACGAAACACCGCAAATGCTGGACTTCAGAAAACCTATTCTACTCACACCAAGCAGCTGCAGAATTATTGCACTGCCAGCTTAAAACACGCAAACACACGCACGTGAACGTGTGCACACACACAGGCATACACCCCTTTACAATTCTAGCGAAACTTCTAAATAGGGACGGTATTAGAATTCGGGAAAAATAACAGGCTCAAATCAATGCATTGATGGGATCCACATAAGCAGCATTGTATTTCTCTAGATTTCCCTATATAAACTAATTCACAATTCATTAGGAAGTTCTGTTAAGTCTCTGCTTCACGTTCGCTGCCTTTCTATTACACTGTTGATCTGTGATTAAATGTTCTAATAAAATTAACTGGGTTTGCTACAAACAGAACATCTGGAGCTATGTTTAATTTCATGTCAAACATACACAGGAAACACCTGTCTAGGTGAAGTAATTTAAAAAAAATGACATTAATCCATCTGTTTTGGAAAATGGTGTCATGGTTGTCACATTAAAAGGTAATATCAACAAACACAGAAACCCTAAAATTGCTTTGGAGCATACGTTTTCTAAAATTAACAAAAAATGGCTTATCCAAATGTTATTGTGTCAGTCTTATTTTGTGCTGAATAATAAGAGGCCTTCTTTAACTCAGCAACTTTCAATACCTACCCTATAAAACTTCCAGATGTGAAGTCAGTCCCTGCACTTAAAAGATTAAAATGATTGTTGTGATTCTTTATCTAAATGTCTGCACCGAGATCAAGCAAACACACTCCACTGATTTCCTCCTACGTTAGGTAGACTTTACATGAATTATAAAGTATACAAAACTATGAACAACCGGTTTTTATATGATGCCAGTGAACAAACATATGCTTTTTAGAAATTAAATCTTCACATGAGTATATAACTAGCAGTGGCTTTCGATAGAAAGATATGCATACACCATGTTAGCCTGATAGAGAAATTGGCAATATGTTATTGATGACCTTTTGTCGCCTTTAATGCAGTTGTTTTGAGATTCTTAGATTATTGGGTTCCAAAGTGCTTTCTCTAAATCTTCCTTCTAATTTCCATTTCTTTGTAGAACACAGGTGGACTGCCAAGATGGTAGAATTTTTGTTTTTTTTTTTTTTTGTTTTTTTTTGTTTTCTTTTTTTTAGATGTGATTTACTTATTTTCTGAGTCACACTATCTTCTTATTTAAGAAATGAGGCAGCTGAAGAGTAAAAAAGCTAAATAACTTGACCAGGATCACCAGACCTAACATGTCTTTAATACAGATGTTCTTTGCAAACTTTTGCATTGAAGTGCATCTTGAGACAAAGCAGAAATTCTTAGTAGGGGAGGGGGAGAGGTTGGTGAGAAGGTGCGAGGTTTAAAGGCACAGTCCATGAAGCCTGTCTTTATCTTGGGTATTCTTAAAAAAGTAATATGAATTTCTAACTCTACTCCCAGTATTGCTATACATGTAAAAGGGTGCTACTTTATGTTATTTTTCTAAAATATTTTGAAAATACATTTAATGTTCCAAGCAGGTGTGCCTTATATCTCCAGTTCTGCTGCCACGTGACTTCCCCTACTCGCAGCACCCAGTTTTGTGTCCTCAGGGTATAGGCACTGAAGGAAACTAAGGGAAACGTCTTCTTTTTTTTTTTTTTTTTTTTTTTTTTTAAAGGCCATCTTGCCAGCTTGGAGTGTTCTGGAGAATTACAATGAGGTTTTATTTTAAAAAATACGGTTAGTAGAATGAAATGATACAGATTTGTTAACTATAACTAAGAATAGATGTTTCACAGGTACACAATCTTAGAACACTTTTAAACTGAATTTGAAATGTTAATGTTTAACTCTTTGTCAATAAATTATTGGTGCTATGGATGTTCATAGTTGTAAGTGACAGATTTTTATGCTGTTTACTTCTAGAATGGCTGAGACACACAGCAGAGAGGTAAAAGTTTTGGCTGACTTTTGGCTGAATTCTAACAGAAGTGGTTAGAACATGTTAAAAAAGGGAGATTGAGCACATCCCTTAGTTGTAAATTATGTATATTAAAGCAGGCTGGAGATATACAGGTAGGAAAAGAGTGGCCAAGTGGAGGAAGTAAGGGTCGAGGCACTGTGGAGAATGACAATCAAATTAATAACCTATTTCTGGTTGTCTAGTGACAAATATTCCTAGGACAAAGTTGATGCTAAAGTCCTATAATGGAATCTCCTTGCCAGCGAGTGTCATGTTACAGGCTCTAGAACACCGAGTTCCACTGCCATATGTCAAAACTTGTCCCTGGGGATGGGGGGAAGGTGGAGCAGGTAGGGTCTTGAAGCTTCTTCTCATGTGTCCACTACAGCAGCTCTCTCTGTCTCTCTCTGTGTATATACACTTTCACTGACTTTCTTTATGACCTGTTTTTTTTATAGGTGGGTTTCTGCTACTAAAAATTTTTAGCTTTTGGTTGGCCCAAACATTTATTTTTAATTCATTATATACATTGTTTTAAGTTTTCAACTGCAACAACTCTGACTCCATAAAAGTTAATGTTTTTACTGATTACTAGTGTTTTGGGGTGAGGCACTTTGCTGAGGTTGAAATTAATGTCTCCAAAAATTATTCAAAGATATTATTTGTATCTATCAAGATGTAACAAAACCATATTAATTACTTAGACAAGAGGTTGGCATATTTTTCCTGCAAAAGGCCAGTTTACAGATATTTTCAGCTTTGTGGACTTCATGTCCCTGTCACAACCACTCAAGCCTGCCATTGTACTGAGAAAGAAGGCAAGAGATAAAATAAAGGATAGGCATGGCTGTGTCCCAATAAAACTTTATTTACAAAGCAGATAATGGGCCGGATTTGGGCAGCAAGCTGTGGTTTTCCCACCCTTGACTTAAACTATGGAAATCTTAAACAATAAAATCAATTATTATCATATAAATTAAAACACGTAGATCTCAAAATGTAGAAACATTGCAGTATTGTCTCAATTATATGCATGAGATACTTACTATTCCTCTACCATGAAAACATTATATCATAATTTTACACCTTAACCGAGTTTGGGCATCCTAGGAAGGTCCTAAATTTCCCAATCTAAGTAAATGCAGCCTTGGTAGGATAAATTGTTGGAGTAATGCACAGAAAATGTAAATAAATATAAAATGTCATTAAGTAACTAAGATGAATTTCACAAAGCTGATGCAATGTAAATTTGTGCAAAATAAATAGCTAGAACAGGAAATCATACAATCTCATGAATTCTAGGATAATTTGTTAGTTATAAAAGCAAAAACTGATTGATTAATCACAATAAATACTGAATTTTCTAAAGAGACTTATTAGATTATGCCCCTTTAGAAAAGGTAAGGTAAACTAGTGGGGTCATTACAGGAGCAAATGAAAACAAAACAAAACAAACACACAAGCAATCAAAAAACACACACCAAACCCCAAAATCTTCATATAGCAAGTGTTTCTCTCATCTGTTGAAGGTGGTCTTTGTGGTTGTGTGATGTCTCTTCTATCTCTAAATTTCTGTAATTCAATTATGTGTTATGAGTTCCAGGAGAGGGAAAATAAAAATAAAGTTTTCCAGAACAACACAAGCAAATTTACTTAGAAACTAAAATAATTGAGGATTGATGTCTGAATCCATTTAATAAAATTTCCTTAATGTCCTGACATGGAACGTCGTATTTTTTTAATTGTGTATCCCTTTTGCATGTGCTATTCTGCAATACTAAAAGACTGGCAGCCAGTTCTAGACTCCTTCTATCCTTTGCCTTTATCAGTTTTCACTATGTACCCTCTGCTTGGATCACCTTTCTTCTGATGTCATATATATGCACAGTCAGCTTGGCCTCCAGGATTGCTTAAACAGTATCTTCTTGTTGAAATCTTTCCTAGGGATGCCTGGATGGCTCAGTTGGTTAAGCGTCTGCCTTCTGCTCAGGTCATGATCCAGGGTTTCCGATCAAGTCCCGTATCATGCTCCTTGCTCAGCAGGGAGGCTGTTTCTTCCTCTGCCTTCTGTTCCCCCTGCTTGTGCTCTCTCTCTCTCTCTCTCTGGCATATAGATAAATAAAATCATTATAAATATTATTTTATTTTTTTTTAAAGATTTTATTTATTTATTTGTCATAGAGAGAAGCGAGAGTGAGCACAGGCAGACAGAGTGGCAGGCAGAGGCAGAGGGAGAAGCAGGCTCGCCGCCAAGCAAGGAGCCCGATGTGGGACTCGATCCCAGGACGCTGGGATCATGACCTGAGCCGAAGGCAGCTGCTTAACCAACTGAGCCACCCAGGCGTCCCTAAATATTATTTTAAAAAAAGAAAGTAACCTCTCCTGGTTAGGACCTGAAAAGGACCCTGGTCCTTTTCAAGGTTAATGTTGATCATTCTCTCCTCTCTAAATCTTTTACATAAATACATTGTTAATGTATTTTACAGATGAGGAAATTGAGGCTCAGGTTCAGGCTTAGGGCCACAGATGGTAAGAAATGGAGCTAGTATTCCATGCCAAGTGTGTCTGACCCAAAGTTTATACTATTTTCACTGTCTTGTGAGAGACATATGATAACATAGCCAGGTAGGGATAACATCAAAATAGTGGAGGTCATGACTTTTCTAATTATGAAAGTAGGGCATGTTGACTGAAAAATATTTGGGAATGGAGAAGAATTTAAAGAAGAAAAGGAAAAGTACATATTTTTACAAACTATTTCCTTAGCTCTTTTGCTATTTTAATTTCGCACAGTTTTCTTTTAATATATGTAGTGAATACAATTTTGTTTCATGCTTCTCTAATCTAACATACAGTCAGCAATTTGCATGCAGGAAAGCATTCTACATAAAATAATTTTCAATGGCTGAATAACCATAATATGTGGTCAAAAGGATACAGCACAATTAAGTAGGTTCTGAATACAACAGTTATCTTCAATTTTCCCAAGTAGTTTTGATATATACAAACATCATGCTATTTTTAATTTTTTAAAGATACGTTCTTAAAATCGGAATGAATGAGTGAGATGCTATGAACATTTTTATGGTTCTTGATAGAAACTGATAAAGTTTTTACTTGGATAACACAGGGATACATGGATAGCACATTGCCTGGAACATTGTAAACACTCAAGAAATGATACTTAGGTTTTCAAATTGCTCTCGAGAAAGTTAATGATAATTTGCACTTCCATCAGTTTACAAGAGCAATCATCTCACACTAAACTGGCTGACTGCTTAAACATTTAAAGTGTTTTATTTAATTGATAACGCTTCCATTGTTATTTAACTTTGAATAAATCATATAGGCCAGAAATATCACCCCCCCAATTTTTTTTTATGATTTCCCTTCTGATTATCATTACTCATTCCTGAATAAAGGAGAAAATGATATATAAAATTTCTCATTCCAATCCTGTAATTTCCCTTTTAAAATACTTCTTTGCTTACAGATGTAATATACAGGAGATGTAATATCTTCTAACTGGAATATTCTGAAATTCATTCTGGATATTTTTAGTAAAATTTCGGTAACTTTTTGAAACTTATTTATAATGTTTAATTTTCTGTATCAATTTAAAGGCAAAAAATAGTGAGGTACTTTTTGTTATTATTTTTAGATTATTTACAAATGTACAAAAGTTGTTTTGAATATCTGCTAATAACAAATGAACTAAAACCATCCTGTCTAAAATTATACTCTGAAATTAATTCAGGAATCTTAATTTCAATTTGTCATGGCTAAATCTGAGAAATCATCAATATTCAGCAGTTCATTATAAATAGCCTCATGTTCTTTGATTACCAATGTGTTATTTGAATTTGCATATGGTTAAGTTGTTTAGCTTTGTTTATTACTCTTTTCTAATTTTTTCAAATGCATTTTTCTCTCTAGGGTTTAGGAGTCTTAATATAATTGTGTTCATAAGACTTCTTTTGATCAAGGCAGGATTTGCTTAAAATCCATATAAAATAACTGTAGTCTACTTTTCTCAAGTGCTGATGTCACTCTACCTCAGTCCCAATAATCTTACAGCTCGTACATGGCCAATTTACTCCCGACAAATATCTGTGTTCTGAAGCTTCCTTTATATCATTGAGTTTTCTATAGTTGGACTTTCAAATTTACACCCCCAACAAATTTGATTCCATGTTAATCCATGGCATATTTTGATCATTCCTGTGTGATAAAGTTCTTTTTTTACATGGGAGGGAAAAAAAGTCTCCTGTCTAATACAAACAACATTATCTCTAAAACTCTGAAACATAATCATACATGCAAAACCAAAGCAGCGCTAGGTTAGACTGGCAGATTAGATGAACCACTTCAATTTTCCATCAATCAAATTATGGTTTATTGTCCAGCTGAACTACCTCAGGCAACACAAATCTAAAAAACTGTCATTTTGGAAACATTACATTTTTTTTCTTGTCACATTATAACCCAAGCTGTAGTCATAAAAAAGAATGTCATACCATTACTGACTCATAATATTCCTTAATTTAAGAATAGCTAATTCATCTGTAGATTGGGCCTGGTGCCTACATTTAAAAATGATAGCGGTGTTGGGTTGTAATATTATCCAGTCACATTGCTACCTTGATTATTTCCAAGATACTGGTGACTTAAAAACTGTTAAATTCAACAAAGGGTGGTTGCTGAGAATAGTAGCTTAAAGACCAGAGTAGATAAGAAAAAAATGTTAATTTTTAACCCATCTAATATTTTAATTGTTTGTTTTGTGTGCAAAATTGAATTAAAGGTTTGATCTCTGAAGATAAAACTATAACTTACTTTTATTTTTCTTTATTTTTGTAATAGGGAGAAAGTGAGTCATCAGTCAGATCGAAAGTTTAACAAAACAAGAAGCAACCAAACTCTAATATCCAGAATATTAAAAATCTGATTCCATTCGTTCTCCCACAAGTATATCAATACATTTTCTGACATTTATTCTGTGACGCTCCTCTTAGGTTGAGGAATTATCATTGACGCTGTAGCATTTATAAAGCTTTTCTCTCAGTTCATCTTAGATGTATGAAATAAGCTGATGGCATTTCTATAGCTAGAGATATTTAGTTGAATGCATGCAACAGTGATGATTGCTTTTCTTTGTAGCATAGGTATAACAATTTGGCAAGTGAGGAGGGAAAATGACAAAATAAATTTTATTCTCAAAATACTATTCCCTCAAAATTGAATGAGATATTGGTGTAGTAATGAACCTTGTTAAAACCATGGAGGTTTCCCATTGCTGTAGACTCATATTTATACTTAAAATGTGTTCATGATTACTTGAAGGCATAAACCCGCTCAAGAAATAATACTCATAAATAATACATGCTAAAACCCAAAGATAATCAGACAAGTTATAAGAATATACCTCCCTCCACAAATGTATGTCATTGCTACATTTCATGAAAGGCCACTTAATTGACTACCAGATAAAGGAATAAACCTGCTAAAAGAATAGATTTACTGTGCACTGAGGCAATGCATTTAAGAGGTCTCCACTGAATAAAAAACTAGTTCCATTGGCTGAGCGAAGATATGTTCTTGAACGCGTTGGGACTTATTAACTGAACTTTTATGTGCCTTTTATGCATCATTTATTTTTGAAAAATCAGGAATTTTCATGATAGCAATTACTTACGTACCAAAGTCATGCAAAATTCCTGTGGTTGCTACCACAAAATCCGCCCCAAGGAGAGACCTTACCCTCTTTTTAACACCTTTGGAGTTTAGGACAGAAAAAAGGGAAGTGATAGAACACCAGAGGAGGTGTATATGACTTCACTGAATGCTGTGGGTTTTCTGTAAAAAAGGAGCTTGAAGACGTTATGCTAAACCCTCTGGAGATTTTATTTTATAGGTATGGAAGCCAAAAAAAATATTGAATCATTTTTTCGCAAATACGAGGATGATAATAACACCTAACATTTATTGAGAGCTTATGATTTGTCTAAGCAAACTTGTAACATTTGGTTATTTGTACCATTTTTTGTGCAAATATGTCTATGTTTGGCATGACTGTAAACATCTTCATTCTGTCTTATTTAGCCAAGATTTGTGTTTGCCTGCTCTGAGATTCAGTCCTCATGATAGAAGTACAAAAACTACTGGCAATAAAACTCTGTCTTTGGTTCAGCTTCACTATAAAATTCAGTGTTTCTCAACACTGTGTAATTAAATGCAAATGCTAGGTTATAATTATATTATGGGTGTGACTAGAACAGACCGAGGGAAGGAAATTCTTAGTTAAATCTGCTTCTACCTTGTTGTTTCTAGGTTTCCTGTGGTTTCTTCACTCAAATTTTAAACGGTATTTGATCCAACGAGTCTAACTTAACTCTTAAAGGTTTAATTGAATGTGCAAGTTTTCAGTCTTCCAAGTAGACTTGAGGACTGTAAGGGTGAAACAGTGCTCTTCTGTTGATGACTTGTGAAGTTCCATTCCTGCTTACTTTTTCTTATTTATGGACACGCAACACATTGAGTGGACCAGCTGTGATTCTGTTTGATGCTGAGGACCTTTCCTGAAGAACAGTGCCTGGTGTGGCTTACTTTTTAATCAGGCTCATGTGGTCAGACTCTTCCTTCCCCCTCCTTTCACTATACCTAATGTCTGCTCCCCACCCCCTTTTCTTCTTCCTTCTGTCCCTTCTTCTCTACAAAGATAGTAGCAATAGTGGCATCAAGAATAAACAGTTACTATAAAAGTAGGATGGTTGATAATTTAAAAACAAAATCCTGGCCATTTTGTTTCTCATGAAAGTTGATTTAAAAGCTATTGACAGATATATGTGAAATGCCCAATGCCAGATAGAACAGCCTTAGGCGAACAAACAGTCCTCACCTGCTGGCATTTTCTCCCAATGCTAGAGTGAAAGAGACTTGAGAATGAGGATTTCTGAAGGACCAAGTTCTCAAAAGCATCTGTAGAGTTGGTCTGATTTAGGTGCTAAGTTTTCTTTGAATACTAGCCTTGCAGAATTCCTCAGGTCTCATTTGCTGACTGTGCAAGTCTGAGGTCCAGAGCTGTGGAGTGACTTGGACCATGCCACATGGTCTTTGAGTGACAGATTAAGACCAGTTCTTTGACACTCAGGTTAGAGGGCTTATTCCCACATTTTGGTAGTTCTTAGATATTGGCCATCAGCCTGGGGCTGATCCATGAAGAAGTTTGCATTCGTCCTCAGCTAAATGAAGAAAAGCCACAAAACAGTGAATTTTTCATGGAACTGACTTTGTTTCGTTAAAAAAAAAAAAGTGTCTTAAACTTTGGTGTGGCACTGTCTGTTCTTGTGTGAAATGGTGGTGAAAGCAGTTTATACTTGCTTTGCCTTTGCTTGTTTTTAAATGTCTTTTCCTGGCAAAATTAAAATGTTGGCGACCCAGCGATGGAACTTATGTATTTATTTGAAATTTCACTGCGCCATGAAATCTAAAAGTCTGGGAAGCACAGCAGCAGGCTGCCTCACTCTCCTTCCCCAGTCCCAGATGGGCACTGCTCTGAATCCCTCCTTCTTTCAATTTCCTTCTTGGCAGAATATGTCCTATGATTTTTGGCTACAGGCTGTGGAAACCTCCATGGGTGGAAGGTTAGCAGGGTTAGGGTTTAGAATCAGTTGGGCCACCAGTGAGGGGCCGCATCTGTCAAGCCATTAACAGGGATTTTGTTTTTCTTATTATAAAAATGAAAGGGTTGGTCAAGTTAATTTGAGAATTTTGAGTTCTCTCTTCTTCCTCATGTATGTGTGTAGAAGATTCAAGTTCTGTTTGTGAGGCAGGGACTTTATAGAATAACATTTCATCCATGTGGGCTAAAGAGAGTTGGTGTAAGAAAGTGAGGATGAGAAGTAAAGACATAGAGGATTCAATTTTATTTCCACAAAAAGACCAAATTCTAATGACTGATGTACAGAACTCTGAGTTGTTTGAGCCATTTATTAAAGTATGTGGGTCTCTTCTTGATCTTTCCTTTGCCCACATTTTGGTGCTCTGAGTATCTGGCATTGGCTTACATAATTAAATTTGGTTTTATGCACATTGAAAATTTTCCTGAATGGATCTTTTTGTGTATATATTGTTGCTTTGATAGAAAGAACCTGGAATTTGGGGCTAGGAGCTGAGCTGAGAATCCAGCTCTGTCATTTAGTTGTTAGGTGACTCCAAGTTAATTCTCTGACTTCCATGTGTACGTGGAGAGAGTGTCTTCCTTTATAGAAACTGTAATAAATAAATGAGATTATAATTATGAACACAGATTGTAAACTACAAAGATCTATATAAATACCAGGCATTAATATTATGCATCTGATCTATATTTTATACATGATACACATGATGGATTGATATTATCTGCCAAAATATATCTATGTATTCCACAATTTTTATGGAATAACTACATGGTCCAGGGATTGATTGATTCTCTCTCTCTGTCTTTTATTATGAAAAGTAATAAATAAATTTCTCTCCTTTCTTTATGATGAAAAGTCCTTGCTGTGTAACTCCTATAGGATTTTGTCTACATATTTTGGCTTTTTTTTTTTTTTCCCCCTAGTCTCAGGAATCACTGAATACCCTTAACTCATTTAAGTTACTGTGGGCCACTTTGTTGTCTGCCAGATAAAACACAAGTTTCTTAAGGTATGTCAAACCTTTCATATGTTTACTCCGAAATATATTTCAGATATTCTCCCTTGCTCTCTCTGCTCTGGATGGACTTCCAAAACCGACTTTCTGAGCCCTTTTTAGGCTGAAATTCCTATCCTCCCACTCATCTGACAAATTCCCACTCATCTTTCCACCCATTCTTCTCCTAATTCTCCTAGAAAGCATTGATCTCTCTTCTGTGAATCCCTTGAGTCCCTCTCCCAATAGCTTTATGTTGCAACATACATGTATCATACTATAAATTTTTTTTAGTACTATTCCTTATAAGCTAGGAATAGTGTCTTCTGAGACTTTGTATCTCTTGTTGCCTATTAAAAAAATCTGGTAGAGAGCAAATATTTGATAAATGGCTGTAGGTATATCAGTACAACAATATCAGTACAAATGATGATATTTTGTCACTTAGACTTTGTCTAGTAAATTTCACTTAAGACATAGTCAGGGGGTGCCTGGGTGGCTCAGTCGGTTGAGCATCTGACTCTTGATTTCAGCTCAGTCATGATTCAGGATCCTGGACTGGCCCCCTATCAGGCTCCCCACTCAGAGGGAAGTCTGCTTGAAGTTTGTCTCTACCCCTCTCTCCCTGCTTATACACTCTTTTTCACTCTCTCTCATAATATATAAATAAATCTTAAAAAAATACATAGGGTTTTTCTTCCTTGCCTTTTTTTCTTTTTAAGCTCACAAACAGCAAAATTCCTGAGTTCTGAACAATTGTTTGCAATGTGGTATATTTGGTCACATTCATTATTAAATCATGAAAATATGAGACTGATTATTGAAGTTTATCTTACTTGCTCAGCTGCATCAACCAGGCCACAATCCAATTGATTGTATGGTGGACAATTTTCAAAAGCTGATTTAGACTTCCATAATAAGGTCATCTTCTTCACATCTCTTCATTATTTAATGTAATTGTAGATAAATACATTATCTTGCTTTTTATACTATTATGTATTCATACCATACATAGTAATTCTTAATGAAATTCCATGAAAAGATGGGAAGAGGAGGATTAAAAAAATCCAAACCTTTGCAGATTTCCAAAGGATAGGCATGATTTTTAAAAAAAAAGATGACCAAAGTTAATTTTAGGAAAACACTCTTACTTAACCACCAATAAGCTTTGCCATGTGAATGTACCAGGTGTAGAATAATTAAGTGGAACAGAGAAGAACAATATTGATAAATTAGTTACAACAATATAACCAAATTGAATGATAATTCATAATGTTCCCTTCCACTGAGTTAAATTTTTAACTTATCATTTCGAAAAATGAATTTAAATGATTTCCATACATTCAAATATTTGTTTCAGCTCGATTTCTTCTTGAATCGTCAACTGCTTGATATTAATAGTTGGAACCAAAATTGAAAGCTATGTCAGAAAGAAAATCATTTTTTTGAGTATCTTTGACATAATTTATTCTTTCAGATTTTTAACTGGTGTGACTTCTGGTAGGAGTGTGTGTGTATGTGTGTGTGTGTGTGTGTATGTGTGTGTGTGTCGGTACACAGGTGGGGTCAGTGATTAAAGAATTCTGAACTGGGCCTCTCTAACAGTTTCCAAGCCTCAAAATCAATGCCTTTAATTTGGTTGTTTATCCAACCTATCCCAACTGCTTCAAATCCTTTAAGGAATGCATGTGAACAAACAGGAAAAACTGAATATCTTAATTATGTATTTGCTTATTTTTCTATCAAGGAGCACCTCTCTCATAGTTCAGGTTCCTTGAGAAATAGACTCTGAGAAACGCATGCAGCATGTTTATTGACAAGTGATTTGAGGAATAAGTCTTTGGAGGGAGTTAAGGAAGCAGGAATGAGCAGAGGGGGAATTTGAATTGTAATGCATTTGTAAGAAAGGCCAGATTCGATCTCATAAAGAGCTCTGCACTTGAGATGACACTTCAGACATGTCTCACTGGGGAAGGGGAAACATCACTTTGTCTACTACATCATTCAGTCATCAGTTATGGATTTCTTCCCCTCCACAGGCCTTCCCCCTTCTCCAGGTGAAATAACTAAGGCAGCTCTCCTTGGTCAGGAACAGGTCCTGGGGAGGGACTAACCATTATGTCACAGACAGGCAATGTCCACAGCATGTGGGGAGATGAGCACTTTGGTCCTCAAAGGAGACATCTAGTTCATGTCCCGTAGATTCCACTGCAATCTGCAATGAAGTTCATCCCTGAAGTGTCATCCTTGAAGCAATGACTGGGGGCGGCACTCAGTAAACACTATCGGCTATTTATAAGTAATCTTTATTAATTTTTCCAACTCTAGAAATATCCAGTTTATCCTTCCTCTGCCTTAGATCGTCTCTTGGTCCATTTGGGCTGCTATAACAAAATAGCACAGATTAGGTAGCTTATAAACTACACACATTCATTTCTCACAATTCTGGAGGTTGGGAAGTCCAAGATCAAGTCTCTAGAAGATTCAGTGTCTTGTGAGAGCCTGCTTCTTGGTTCATAGATAGCCATCTACTCCTTGTGTCCTCAGGTGGCAGAAGGGGCAAGGGAATTCCTTTTTTTTTTTTTATTAAGGCATTAATTCCATTCATTAAGGTTCCACTACCATGACTTAATCACCTCCCAAAGGCACTGCATCCAAATACCATCGCACTGAAGAGTGGATTTTAACATATGAATTTTGGGAGGGCCACAAACATTCAGTCTATAGCAGATAGTAAAGACCTTAAAGCCTGAGTTAGATCTATTATTTTCTTATTTCTTTGAATTTTTCCTATTATGAATAGCTGAATCTCTCTCTCTCTCTCTCATATTTATATAATATATAATTTATATTTTATCAATAAATAATTGATAAGTACATTAATGTTTATATATTGTTTATAAATAAATTATATTTATATATTATTTATATAATAATTTATATAAATATATAATTATATCAAGTTATAACTATATCTATATCTATATCTATATAAAATCAGCTGCTCAGTGAAAAGCTTACCTTCAGGAGATATATGAATTTACAGTGCTCTTCAGTTAAGACATATTTTTCTTTTTTTTCCTTTCTCCTCGATTATGCTGTAGTGTGTTTCTCCTTCAGAAATGTGTTTCTCCTTCAGAAAATGCATTAGTAGGGGTGCCTGGGTGGCTCAGTGGGTTAAAGCCTCTGCCTTCAGCTCAGGTCATGATCCCAGGTCCTGGGATTGAGTCCCGCATCGGGCTCTCTGCTCAGCAGGGAGCCTGCTTCCTCCCCTCTCTCTCTCTGCCTGCCTCTCTGCCTACTTGTGATCTCTCTCTCTCTCTCTCTGTCAAATAAATAAAATCTTTAAAAAAAAATGCATTAGTACATGAAGAGTATGGTAGGTAGAATGATGGTTCTCCAAAGATGTCTGTTTTTTTTTTTTTTTTTAAACATGTAGTAAGCAGGAGGAACAGAGGGAGAGGGAGAGAATCTTAAGCAGCCTCTGCACTCAGCTCAGAGTCCAATGCAGGGATCCATTTCATGACTTGAGCAGAAATCAATACTTAGTTGCTTAACCTACTGGACACCCTAGGTTCCCATATTTCAATAATCCATCCATACTTCAATAATCAGAACCTGTGATATGCTCCCTTACCTGGCAAAAGAGAATGCAGATGTGATTAAGGTTAGTATTTTGAGATGAGAGATTACTGCATTATTCAAATGGGTCCACTGTTAATCATAAGGATCCTTAAATAATGGAAGAGGGACATGGAAGGTTAGAATCAGAGAGGTATTTGAAGAAGCTTATATTGATGGGTTTGAATTTGGAGGAAGGGACCACAAGCCTATGAATGCAAGTGGCCTCTGAAAGTGGGAAAAGACAAAGAAATGCCTTCTGGCACCAAGCTTCTAGAAGGAATGCAGCCTTAGCAATACTTTCTTTTTAGCCCACTGATACTGATTTTGGATTTTGACTTCTAGAACCATTAGGTAATAAGTATGTGCTGTTCAAAACCACTAAGTTTGTGGTAATTTGTTACAGCAGCAATAAGAAATGGATAGAATGGGTTTTGTCTATTCGAAGATATGTACTGGTTGTTTCTATGCTTCTGTAATAGTGATTTCTTATAATGTTTTTCAAAGTCCAAATAAGGATAAAGATTTATGAGTCAGTGAATCCATAAAAAATGTACCATAGTTGGAAATACGAAAGATAGATCTCTTTTAGTTTGGTAGACTTCTTATGTTTATTGTTCTTGTTGTTTTCAAAATTTTGAACCAAAATTTCAAAATCATCAGGTTTCACATGAAAATCTGGATTTCCAGCTTAAAAACAAAACAAAAACCAAAAAAAACAAAAAACAAAAAACACCAAAAACACTGGGCCTAGATTTCCAGATAGTGTCATCTTTTTAGGGCTATGCTTGTGAGACACAGCATGGCTTTCCTAGATGGCCATACTCTGCCTTCACATGGGTGCACTTAGCATGTACACCTGGACCACTGCACTCAGCCTGGCTTAAGGAAGGGGTTACACCTTCCTTTTCTTTAGTTGACAATGTTATATCAAGTGCCATAGTGACTTGGCATTGTTAAGAAGATTTTAAAATCATAAATAAAAGTGATATATAAATTTGTTTTATGTTAATTTCTGGAAATAATTATTTTTTTAAAAATTCTTTTTAGCTTCTAGTTACATATCTTCTCATTGAAACAAGAAATGGTTTTCTTGCTTCTTATCATGGATTCATGCTTCTGGTTAAAATGGTGCCTAGGATTTGAGGATTTAAGGGAGAGATGTCAAAGGTTGAATTTACTGTAATTTTTTAAATTGAAGTATAGTTGATGTACAATGTTACATTAATTTCAGGTGTACAGCATAGTGACTGGACAGCTCCATATATTATGCTCTGCTTACCACAGTCTAGCTACCATTTTTCACCGTACAACACTATTACGGTACCATTGACTATATTCTCTATGCTGTAGCTTTCATCCCCGTGACTTAATCATTCTGTAATTGGAAGCTTGTGCCTCCCAATCTCCTTCACCCATTTCTCCCTTCCTCCAGAGTCCTCACCCCTCTAACCATCAGTTTCTGTATTTATGGGTCTGTTCTGCTTTTTTATTTGTTTATTCATTTGTTTTGTTTATTTTTGCACAAGAAATGTGCCAAGAACTTTCTCTGAAAAACTTCATTTTGGAAACCCTCACAAGTGTCTGGTTTTGAGAGGCAGTCTTGTGTAGTTAAGAACACGGACTTTTTAGTCAACCTACCCAGGTTCACATCAAAAGTCCACTACTGTGTTTTTCTTCAAGTAACTTCGTCTTTCAATTCCCTCATCCGCAGATAGGGTAATACCTGCCTCCTGGTTGAGTTTTATTTTTTTATTTATTTATTTTTTTAAAAGATTTTATTTATTTATTTGACAGAGAGAGATCACAAGCAGATGGAGAGGCAGGCAGAGAAAGAGAGAGAGGGAAGCAGGCTCCCTGCTGAGCAGAGAGCCCGATGCGGGCCTCGATCCCAGGACCCTGAGATCATGACCTGAGCGGAAGGCAGCGGCTTAACCCACTGAGCCACCCAGGTGCCCTCCTGGTTGAGTTTTAAATTACTTGATATATGTAGAGCATTTAGGACAGTACAGGATTCAAAGCAAATACTTAGAAACTACATACTAGTACTACTTACTATTCTTTAACCTCAATTATGACCAGGCTCACTCATCTAATACCTGTGTCTTTCCTCAATTCTAACCAGCAACCCATGCATCTAGCCCACCACCAAAGTCTGCATTTACTGCTAAATGTGGCAATTAATTCATCCACCAATCAAAGTTCACATTTAGTGGAAATACAGCAAACAAATGATAAGGTAAAGATTTAAAAAGTTGATGATAGCCAGGGGGATGCTGAGAGATTCAGAAGCAAGAGACAGTACTATTCTTGGGATAAAGTTGCTCAGTATCCCCAGGTGTTATTCTTTTGAAATTATGGGTCACTGAAACCTCTTTCTGACTTTCCAATTAGAATTTTGTACAGGGTATGAACTTAATTTCTTTATGAAATAGATAAATTCATAGCAAGTATGGTGTATTGACTATTTACACACACATATTTGGTAAACTATTCATGTGCAAGGTGGAATGAATGCATAATTTATCCAATGTTTCAGATGGTAAAATAATGACCCAAAATGCAGTTAAAGGAAAAATTCTATTCTGTGAAAGTATAAGAATTTTTTCACAATTTTCTCCCTTTACACTTTTTAAAGAAATACCTACCAAATGTATTAACTTGGGTCAAATAAGTTTAGACTTTCATACAAATAGAAACCACAAACTTCTAGAAATGCATGTACTCATGATGACTTTTTTAAACTTTTTTTTTTAATTTGAAAAGTCCGAGGATTATCCACAAAAAGTATAAAATTTGTGAATGAGATTAACCATGTAGCACATGATCTACCATTTTCCTTTCTTTAATCTACTGACTAGTTTCTGAGACCTTCTAACATAATTCTGTAAGGCTATTGCAATAGAGGAAGTTTCAGTTTATTTATTTGTTTATTTTGTAATTGACAAGAATTGGTCTGGGGTCAGGGTTAAGGAAAGTGTGGTAAGTGCATCAGGTTTTGTGTACTCTGGATTGGTGATTCTCTGAGTGAGGATTCACTCTATGTTTGAGTTATAAAAATGTTGCAAAAGGGGAAATAATTTTTATGTATTCTCTTAGTGGAAAAACATTTGCAGTCAAGTATGCTGAATAGGCAGTTAATTGGAAATTTTTTGCCTTTAGTTGTATACATGATAAAACTGAATTTCAAGTGAAAGTTTTCAGGTAATATCTACCTTTAGATATTATTTTGGATATCTATTATATGGCTGAGAGTAACAGCATGTATAATTTGACCTCCTTAAAAATGAGTGATCTTAGGGCGCCTGGGTGGCTCAGTGGGTTAAGCCGCTGCCTTCGGCTCAGGTCATGATCTCAGGGTCCTGGGATCGAGGCCCGCATCGGGCTCTCTGCTCAGCAGGGAGCCTGCCTCCCTCTCTCTCTATCTCTGCCTGCCTCTCCATCTACTTGTGATCTCTCTCTGTCAAATAAATAAATAAAATCTTTTAAAAAAAAATGAGTGATCTTAGGAGTCAAAAGCTAATTTGAGGTAATTTTTAAATAAGAATCTGGGGTCCACATGTTTTGTTGCTGAACAGCTTGGAAAGAGACGTCATCTTTTAAGGTTTGTTGTGTGATTTTCTATATCTAGAGGTTTTGCCTTTGGTTATGAGCCTTAGCTTTACTTTACTGAATAAAGCTATAATGTTCTATTAAAGAAAGGTATGCAGAAAAGTCCTCACTTTTATAACCAGAACAAATATGACTATTGTTAATTGCACTTATATTTTTAAGAGTATGACTAATTCTTCCTGCTAACTATGTATTCTTTTTAAAGAAAATAAAAGCTTCCATGTATATATTAGGGTTACCAAATTATCTTAACAGAGGTTGTAAGACTTACTTTATAATTTTTAGAAAAAAAATTAAAAGTTCTGTAAAATTTCTAATTCCCAGGCTAGTTATTTTACTCTGGGTGGTAGATGTAAAGGGACAGGGCATAGCCACTCTACTTGTTATGAATTAGAGTCAGAAAAGGCAGAACAGAAATAACAAGTTTTAATAGTTCCTGGAATTTGGATAATTTATGCTTTAAAAAATTCCATTGTTTGATTACTTTGATCTTAGGAAGCTAGAATTTTCATAAATAACCCTAACAGTGATATGCTTAGCTATGTGATGAAATAACCTCTAAGAAGTTAGTGAATATGAGCCACTTTAGTGACCACAAATTTTCAGTGGCTTTTCAATGTTTTCTGAACTAATTTGAAAAAGTGTACAAATTGAGATTGAATTATTTTGGACAATATTTTTATCTTAGTCATATAAGTATAGTACAAGAGAGATCTTTACTTGCTGTATTCTAGTTTTGTGGGTCCAGCAATACACCATAGAGAAACACAACTATAAGAATGTCAAATCAACTTTTGGTACTTTGACAAAGTGCATGAGAAAAAGGTGATTCAAAAAAAAAGAGCTCTTCAGTGATTTATTTTTAACTAATTCTATCTCTACTAATGATTAAGAATTTAAAACTAAACCTGGCATCTTCTAGACATAGTAGAAAGAAACCTGAGAGTTAAAAACAAACAAACAAACAAAAAACTAAGGAAAATATTCAAACAAATTATGACTTAGAAACATCTTGAAGAATTTCTTGTCCATTGGACTTTTCACTAGATTCCAAATTGTGACATAGTATAAACTATAGTAGCTTTTCAATAAAGGTACATGGAACTGACACACAAGAAAGTAATATTGTTTTGGAGTGAGAAATAGAAAAAAAAACCACATGTTTTCCATAGCAGATGAGACATAAGGCCAGTGATTCTTACCTCCTCTTAAACACTCAAGATGTTATTATCTCATTGTGATAGAAAACAAAACAAAACAAAACAAATCCCATATTTTTTATTTGTATTTACTAATTTTTTTATTCTACCATGACTCAACTTGCTGCTTATTGTATGTTTTAAGGACATCAAAAAAATCCAAGATATGAAAATGATTGAAATGACTCTCTATAGAATACTGACTTGATGGAGTAGGAAGTGATGGCAGCAGGGTATAAGCATATAGAAAGAAGATAGAAGGGTGCACCACTGGAAGTACTAAAAGGACAGAACAAGTGCAGTGGCATGATGATGTTAGCAAGCTGGAGGCATAAGAGATTAGATTCAGAAATGGGAAATTTGGATTGAAAGTATCAGAGATAATGTGCGTTCAGATGTAATGGCAGCACTGAGTGACTACATCACAGCAGAGATAAGGGCCATGGAATTTGGATGCTGGTTTGTTGTATGGATGACTCACAAATCCGATGATTTCCCCAGAGGTTGGTAAGATTTGGAATGGGCCAGAAGATTTGACCAGTGTCCATGATCTTAATGAGTAAGAAGGATGTCAGTATATAAGAGTTTTTAGATGGTGTGGCCCATTACCACGGACCCCCAAGAAAAATAAAAAGGTAATAAGCCTTAAGGCTCTTGAGACTGGATGATCTTCCCAACTTTGAGGAGTAAGTAAATAAGCAAATCTTAGCCCAGGGAGACTATGTTTCCCAAAAGGGCATCTCAGCTCTCCTAAAGCTAAGGCAGTGAGGCATGTGTAAGAGATATACCACAGGTTTTCCTACTTAAGAGGTCTGTTTCCTGAATGTGCACAATTATTATTCATGACTACTGTTCTTTCAGATGACGAGACCACACTTTTTATCCAGTAGACCTGACTTTGTCCACTCTCTTGCTTTCATATGCCAGTTTGGTCCTTCCAAAAGGCAGACAGGATTGCACAGGAAAGAGATTGCTGGAAATTCCTGAGAAGAATAAAGGGGAAGGGGGCAGGAAAAGCCAGAGAAGGCTCTCAGACCTCAATGCATGTCTGACACCTTACAGAAGAGAGAGGAAAAGAAGGACTGGGCAGAATGAGGCTGTCTACAGTGAGACTCAGAAAATTTTGGCCAGGTTGCTGGGATGGCCCAGAACAAAGGCTGCTCATTTGAGTAGCCCTGTCTTCACCAGACCTGGCCTGCTCTAAGACCTCCATCTGCTGTGCTCAGTGAGGCTTGGGAGCAAGCTATGTGTAGCATAGCTCAGGCATTTACACCGCAGATGAGAGGATGGGTGGCAGCCCGAGGTGGTCAGCAGAATCTGCTGGTGCAGCATGTTCCTTCAAAGGCAGATCTGAATATGTACATCAAAGGCCACCACTCTTCGAAGAATGCCTTTTTTTTTTTCTTCAGATTTTACTTATTTATTTGACAGAGGGATCACAAGTAGGCAGAGAGGCAGGCAGAGAGAGAGGGGAATGCAGGCTCCCTGCTGAGCAGAGAGCTCAAGGCAGGGCTCGATCCCAGAACGCTGAGGTCATGCTCTAAGCTGAAGGCAGAGGCTTAACCCACTGAGCCACTCAGGCGCTCCTAGGAGCATTTCTTAGTAACAACCTGCCTAACCTCAAACACGGGGCTGTTGGCACACCTTTGATGTATGCCAGATTCTCAGAATCTGATGGACACAGTTAGAGATTGTGTCTAGAACTACCTTCAGTTATAAAATATTGGTTCTGTAATTCATTCAACAAATATTTATTGAGTGGCTACTACTTCCCTTGCATGGAAGATATAGCAATGAACAGTGAGCAACATAAGGATTGTAAATTTAATACCTGGTATTCTCATTCTCATCCTTCATTGTCATGGTTGTATAGTTTCAACCATTTTTAAATTAAGAAACTGTTAGTTTTACTGCTTTTTAGTGTTGATTTAGCTTTTTATCTCTTTCTAAAAATTGCTTCATGTATTCTACCTTCTTCTGTGTTCATTTTTCCCTTTTAAATTAGTCATTATACTTTGGTAATTTTTCAATGATGATCTGTGTAGAAAATTATATCCTTTTGTACTAAAAATCTTAATTTTGAGGGATAGTTTAACTGGGCATAAATTTCTCATATGATATTTGTTTGCTCTTGGCAGTTTGAAATTGTCATTTCTGTTATTGCTTCTGCTTTTACAGATTAGAATCTGCTATCTGCATAATTGTTGCTTCTTTATTGAATCTTTTTATTCTCATTAATTTTAATATTTTTGTCCTTATTAATTATGTTTCACTAGATTTATCTCAATGTGGACTTATTTTATTTATATAATCTTTGATTCTTATATCTGGGTATTAATATGTTTCTTCCATTGTGTGAATTTTTAATATTTTTTTAATTTTATTTTTTAAAAGATTTTTGTTTATTTATTTGACAGAGATCACAAGTAGGCAGAGAGGCAGGCAGAGAGAGAGAGAGAGAGGAGGAAGCAGGCTCCCCGCTGAGCAGAGAGCCCGATGCGGGGCTCGATCCCAGGACTCTGGGATCATGACCCGAGCCAAAGGCAGAGGCTTTAGCCCACTGAGCCACCCAGGCGCCCCTGAATTTTTAATCTTTAATGCTTTCATATTTCTTCTCCCATTTTCTGTACTCACTTTATTATCTATTTATTTATAAAGGTTTTATTTTTTAAATAATCTCTACACCCAACGTGGGCTTTGAACTTACAACCCCGAGATCAAGAGTCTTAAGTTCTACTAACCAGCTACCCAGGTGACCCTAAAATTGACTTAAAATCCTGGTTTCACTTTCATGCAGTGGTTAGGGACATGGCCTCTGAATGTCTTTGTTGGGTTAACTCATTGTGTAACTTTGGACATATCTTTAAACTTCTCTCTTTTTCAATTTCCTAACATTTGATGTTTGAACAATAGTAGTAAGTTCCTCAGAGAGTTGTTGCATTAAGTGAGTTAATACATCTAAAGTCTTAGAAAAAAAAATTTTTTTTAAAGATTTTATTTATTTATTTGACAGAGAGAAAGAGAGATCACAAGTAGGCAGAGAGGCAGGCAGAGAGAGAGAGGGAAGCAGACTCCCCGTTCAGCAGAGAGCCCGATGTGGGGCTCGACCCCAGGACCCTGAGATCATGACCTGAGCCGAAGGCAGAGGCTTAACCCACTGAGCCACCCAGGCGCCCCAGAAAAAAAAAAAAATTTTTGCATATAAACAACTTATAATTGCTGACTATGCTTATTGCCACTTCCATAGCTATTATTAATGGTTCTCAAAGTTGGTATTCTGTAGAATAAAAAAGAAAAATAAACCAAAATAGGGGCCTTGCATAAGGTATCCAGCATTTTAGTGCCAGTAGAAAAACAATTACCACCATCTACTACTACGTGTGTGAGATAAATATTTTAAGACATAAAAAAAGTGAACAAAGGTGGCTTTATAAAAAAGCTCATTACAATGTATTCATTATCCTACTTCACCATGGGGCAGTGGAAACATCATCATGGAACACCAGTATGGGATTTGAGAATCATTGTTTTAAACATCACTGACTGGAAGGCAGGATAAACTGTATGCCCAGGTTGTTCTACGATAGGTTCAAGGTAACAGAGAAATATCCCCTTGTAGTTTAGGGATAACAATCAGATGCCCTTGCTTAAAAAAGAGAACTAAATTAATGTGCAGGCATTAATTAGAGAGAATCACTTAGAAATAAATTGTTCCGGCGTAATATAGGAATTGATTAAGTATAGGTCTAAAGAATAATTAAGATGCCATTTTGTTTAAAAATTATACTGAGAAGACTCCAAAGGAATTTAATACAAAGAAGGAAACTATTCAGCACTGGTCTGATTTCCTAGAATATAATGCTCAACTCTGCACTCCCCAGCCTAAAGGATGATTCAAGAACTTGAGGCATCATATAAGCAATGGAAGAATGTTTAAGGGATAAGAAAATAAAATGAAAATCTGAAGTAAAGGAGATGGAATTTAAATGTGGTTTTGTTGTTGTTGTTATTGTTCTTTAAAGCCAGGAAAAAATATAGCCAAGGAACATTTTAGGAATTATTTTCTACTATAGAGAGGGGTTATGATACCAAATAAGGGTAGTTATTATTATTATTTTTTTTTTACAAGATTCCAAGTTGACTAGAGTTTAATCTTCAGAGGGACTGGACTATCTGCTGCCATTCACCTACACATCGATTGGACTCTGTTGGATATTCCTTTTGTGTAAAACACTAGACCAGGCTGCTGAAGCACACACAGTGACTGAAGACGAAAGATGTGGATGAAATGATTTCTTCCTACTTTCATGGTGCTTTTATGTATCTATTAGGGACATTAATAAGTATACACGTTACAATGATGTAAGACATTGTTAAAAAAAAAAAGCTCTATGCAAATGAGAAGAACCTTTTCACTGAAGCAGTTAGAAGACCTCATGAGGCATTGCAGAATCATGACAGGAAGGGAAAAAAGAAAGTGTTAGAGTGAGAATTCGGGAATAAGGCATGTTTACTGAATGGTAGAAAGGCTTATTTTGCTTGTAATACAATGGGATTATAAGAAATTATTGGAACATGAATGTGAAAGAATAGATTGGAGCCATATTACATGTTGTATGGATGCTAATACCTTAAACTTGGGAGAATCATTTGTGTGTGTGTGTGTATTTTCAAAAATATTATTTAAAAATTCAATTAAAAGGTCAACATATTTTACCTAAACAATAATAGAAAATTGACTGTCTGGAAACTATCAGTGTTTGGCATCAAATACAATGTATTATAAGAATTCAGAACACTTTTCTCTTTTCAATAATTGAAATTGCCAGATTTAGCAAATAAAACTATTGTATATTATCTGGCAATCCTATCAACAATGTATTTTGGCTCTGTTGTTCTATGTTAATGGCTCTGTCTCTTCTGAATTAATGCCTTCACTAGTTGAAATATTTAAAAATAGCCTGTATTTGGTTTTACAGGATGCTAAGAAACTCATGATAAAACTGGTCCTTTCCCAATTTTTGTTTGTTTGATGGCGGGCATGACAATGATTTGCCTTATAAATATATGTCATCTCTATTTTACATTAAATATTAACTATTATTTATCTCAAAACCAGTGTAACTAGTGTACTCATGCTGAAAAGAAGGCGAACTACAGAAAAGTGTTTTTAGTAAATATTGTCCCCCTCCAGAGTCAACTGTTTAATCAGTTTGTAATCCTTCTGTCATTTGTATACTTAAATGTCCACATATCTTTACACACAGGGGAGCATATTACATATCTTCTTCTGCACCTGGCTTTTTTCATTAGACATATCTTGGCAATTATTGCAAGGAGCAAATTATAGCTTTATATTATTACTTTTAATTGCTACATAGTATTCTGTTATGTGGTACACCTTTATTTATTCAAACAGTCTCCTGTTGATGGCTCTTCAATGGCCTCCCCTCACTGTTTATTTTGCTTTCTGTGTCTAATTGAAATAATAGCTGTAAAGCCATTATTTGCTGTCTTTATTTAATGTTTCCCATGACCATGTTTTCACAGTACTCCGCAAATGAAAATGCTATTTCTCTGTTTAAGCACTTTGCGATTTAGAGGTAGAGCACATGCACACGGGTGCATCGATTGCCTACTGCACACCAGCCCCTTTCCTGCGCTGTTACTTCTCATCATCAAGGGCTGGGTTAAGCGAGTTTTGGAGGCATCGCAGTGACCTGGCCATGCCTGCATGTCCTTTCCACATGGACCTCAGCAGCCAGGACACACCTGATTCATTGTCTTTCGTGGGAATTTAGAAAGGACAAGTCAGCTGACCACACTCAGGTGGCTTACAAGCTCCAAAGCCCAGTTCCAGAGCAGTTTATTTAAAACACCCTCTCAATGATACTAGAACGTCTCTGATTTCAATATTAGATAGAAGGGGATACATGCTGTAAAGTAAATACAAAAAAATAGTTATGCAAAGGATTTTATAAAAAGCCTTTATAGAAAGAGCTCCCAATGCCAACAATTTGCTGTTCCTTGGCTGCAGAAATAAAAACTATTTTTTACAGGTCAGATAATTCTGATTGTATTTCTGTCTTTGGAAGACCTTTGCTTCCGTAATTTCAGTAATTGCAAGCAAACATTACAGCTTCCTTCTCTCCCCTCCCTTCCTCAACATAGTTCATACGGGATACTTATTAATATTTCAGGATGGATTATAATTAATTGTTAGGGGAGGAGATCAATCTCTATAAACCCCACCCCGAATTTATCATAACATAAATGCTATAAAAGTAATTTCACTCTTATTTAGTGGAAGAAAACATAAAAAGTTGGAGTAGATTTTTTTTTTAAAGGTTCTATTTATTTATTTGTCAGAGAGAGAGAGGGAGAGAGAGCAAGCACAGGCAGACAGAATGGCAGGCAGAGGCAGAGGGAGAAGCAGGCTCCCCGACGAGCAAGGAGCCCGACGTGGGACTCGATCCCAGGACGCTGGGACCATGACCTGAGCTGAAGGCAGCCGCCCAACCAACTGAGCCACCCAGGCGTCCCAAAGTTGGAGTAGATTTTATTAAATACCATACTTAAGGGGTCTACATGGCTGGTCAGATAAATAGATAGATAGATAGATAGATAGATAGATAGATAGATAGATAGTTTCTGTAAACCTTTTATGTATAAGTTTGAGCAATGAATTGGATTTTGAAAACTTTCAGCATAGAGTCTGAAGACAGGCACGAAAAGAGAACTTACAAATGAAAAAAATCATGATGGCCAAAAAGGGAAATACTTTTTGTTTCTATATAAAAATCATACAACATTAAGTTTGTAAGCAAAACAAGAGGTCATATAGTAATTTCCTCTCATTAAATGGACAATAGAACCAAGACATGGTGATGTTGAATATTTCCTTAACTCACAAAGCTAATTTGTTAGTACCAAGGCTATGATCCAGGGCTTCTGTTGGTCTGACTTAAAAAGTCTTATGTAAGAACTCTTCGTAAGTTTCAGGAGTTACTTTTCCAACTGCTGTTCCCTGTATTCTCGTGGTCTCCTAAGATTTAGATAAGCTCTTTTTGGTCAGCACAGTTAACAGTGATCTGTGGGTCGTTGATTAGACCGCAAGACTGATCTGATAGGCTCATTTGGAAGATTGGAAGGGATAACTGGTCAGTGATCCACTGAAATGGTCAGTGATTAGTTTAGCCAGTAAAACTACCAAATCAGCAATCAGTCATTATAGCAGTTAAAGAAAACTGACTAGGTATGTCGAGGGGCATCATATAACTGCAGTGAAGTTTTGGATTGTGATTAAATAGATGTGAAATTGGACTTCCCACTCCATGAAGGATTTGGAATGGGAATAAGATTTGTACCTATCCATGGAAAGCAATAGCGCTTAAATAGAGACTGGCCATCAAGCAGATGGCACAGGATTTATTCACTCTTCCCTTACTGAGGGGAGGCTATGAAAGAGTTATATTAAACCTCTATGGAATAATGAGAACAGTGGACTTCATAAAACCTGGATACAAATCTGGATTTTGTCATTTACAGGTCTTGTGACCTTGGAGAAGTCATTAAATAAAGCTATGATTTTCTCTTTTAAAGTATAATGATAGCTTATTGGAAGGATTAAACAAGATAATCTATACATGAAATTACCTGCACAGCCATTTGGATATGTTAGGTGTTGCTATTGTTTTTGGTAACAAATTCTAGTCAATCCTTAGATGATACTATCAAATAATGATTATTAAACATCTGCAGCTCTGTTTTAGCTTCTTTGAGCAGTGTTTTTAAAAACTTTTTAAGATTTTATTTATTTATTTATTTGAGAGAAAGAGACGGAGCATGAGTGGGGTGGCAGGGCAGAGGGAAAAGGAGAGAATCTCAAGCAGACTCTCCACTGAGCAGGGAGCCCCACTTGATCTGACCAGCCTGAGAGCATGACCTGAGCAGAAACCAAGAATTGGACCCTTAACTGACTGAGCCATCAAGGCCAACCAAGGCCACCAAGATGCCCTTGAGCAGTGTTTTCTTTTTTTTTTTTTTTCCATTTTAGTGGGCTTCTTTTTTTTTAAATTTTTTTAAATTTTTTCAGCATAACAGTATTCATTATTTTTGCACCACACCCAGTGTTCCGTGCAATCCGTGCCCTCTACAATACCCACCACCTGGTGCCCCCAACCTCCCACCCCCCCACCCCTTCAAAATTCTCAGATCGTTTTTCAGAGTCCACAGTCTCTCATGGTTCACCTCCCCCCCCAATTTCCCCCAACTCCCTTCTCCTCTCCATCTCCCCTTGTCCTCCATGCTATTTGTTATGCTCCACAAATAAGTGAAACCACATGATAATTGACTCTCTCTGCTCGACTTATCTTTTTTTTTTTTTTAAAGCATGCTCCCAGACCTCTAGAAACCCTGAGCTACTTTCAGAAAGTCCTTGAAATCAAAACTATTATCACAATAATATGTTTGCTATTTTCTTTTTTCTAGTGTACTGAAATTTTTACACAATATTAGGGCCTTAGTAGGTTTCTTAGCAGGAATCAAGTAGCATCAAACCATAATGGAAGTCATGATATTCCTCAGGGTTATGCCCTTGAACCTAAAGCAAAACCAAAAACAAACAAAGACGTCAATCCTTGATAAACAATGTTAGCCTATAACACCAAGGGAAATCCTTTCTAGTGTTTGTTGCTGATAAAATTTTAGCTTTCAAGGAATATTAGAATTTTGGAAAATTTATATCTGCCATTATGAGCTGGAAAGATTCCCAATACTGAAATTTCTAATGGGATCATGATAGCCATATTAGTGAGTGTGCTTATTTTTTAATACTGTATAATGAAATGTGTCAATAATCAGAAGATCTGCAACCCAATGAACCAATATTTTCCAACAGATTATCTCATGATGTTATAAAATCATGCATCAGTCAAAGATCTATTAGGAATGCAAGATTAAGAATGAAATTTAACATAAAAAGAATGGAACCTTTATTGATATGCTCTCAAATTCCATATTGCAACTTCTAAGAAACTACTACTTGTCGATATTTGATGTATATCAGAGAAGAATATCCACAATTAGATGAAACATCTACTGAACGTGTTTGTCTCCTTCGCGACTACAGATTTGTGAGAGGCTGGATGTTCCTCAGATCCTCAACCCAAATAATATATTGCAAGACTGAATGTAAAAGCAGATACGAAAACTCAGTATCTTCTATTAGCTACATATTAAAGAGATTCATATAACAATACCATTTTCCTTGCTCTTTTTAATTTTGGAAAATATGATTATAGTGTAGTATATCCTTTTTGTCAATATGTAATTAGTTTGTAGTTGTTATTTTTAATGAATTATGAAATAACTTAGAAATAAAATTTGTTTTACTTTAATGTGCTAAATATCAATAATTATAACATACATAAATAAGAGCACTTGTCACTTTGATAATTTTTAATAGTGCAAAGTAATTCTGAGATCAAAAAGTTTCGAATGTCTGTTCTAAGCTGTCATTGCTAAGGATGTTTGAATCTACCAAATCAAGCTGGAATGGAAAGTTTACATTCTATTTAGGAGACATTTTAAATCGTAATTTGACTCCCCAAAGGCCCTTCATAGATTCATAAGAATGGACAAAATACCTGCAGGTTTTTGAGTATCTCCCTGGACAGATGCTCCCTTTGCTTGCTACTTTGTTAGTGTACCCCATCTGTCTAATCCATCCTTATAGTTATATTGCTTCCACAAAAGTGCATGACACAAATGGTGTCTTAATAAATCTAAGTTGTTTGGAAGAATAACTGAATACACGCAGACATTCACACAGGGGGCATTCTGCTTGATATATATGAAAATCTCATAGCCACCATAATGATATGGAGAGATGCAAATGAATGAATGTATCATGAACATGTAGCTCATAATTGCTGTGAATTTTGTTGTTTGAAAATGGAGGACATAACGTCATCCTATATCCACTCGATCAGTAAAAGTTTCATGGAAGGGAATTTTTAAAAGCACAAAAAGGGTGTTTTTAGGCATCAAGAGCAGTAAGAAGAATAAGACCAAGGCACACGATGAAATAAAATTTAAACAGTAACTAGTTTAGCGCAGAAGGAAGACAATAAACTCACTTAGAGAGAGGACGAAGGAATGAAAGGCACAGCTATGGTTGAAGATGTAAAATAGATTATCTGTGCAGGCAAGAGGAGAGTCCATAGCATCTTGTGAAGTTGGAAACTATGAAGTCGGTTGCATGGTATGTTAAAATTTAGGGCACATGCCTCTCAAATGATAGCTAATTCACCTAGCCCGCTATCTTGGAGGATAATCGAAACTTGGAAAAAACTTAAGAAATTTGTTTTTTGAGAAGCAGTTTTAAAGTAGGTTCTGAAGGGACGCCTGGGTGGCTCAGTTGGTTAAGCAGCTGCCTTCGGCTCAGGTCATGATCCCAGCGTCCTGGGATCGAGTCCCACATCGGGCTCCTTGCTCGGCGGGGAGCCTGCTTCTCCCTCTGCCTCTGCCTGCCATTCTGTCTGCCTGTGCTTGCTCTCTCTCTCTCTCTCTCTGACAAATAAATAAAGATCTTTAAAAAAAATAAATAAAGTAGGTTCTGAAATAGAGGCTTGCCTACTGGTGTCAGATTATCCAAGTGAAAGGGAAGTCACTTCATGATTATTTTATCAAACTGGATTTAGGTGAGTTTTTTTAAGGGAATAAAAGGGGAGAGGTATTTGACCTTACACCTGAGGTAGTTGGGAGAGAATGACTGCAAGTCCAATTTGAAAAAGGAATTTCCATTTATTTCCTTATGGTTGAAACCCTAAATGAGTGTTACTATGCTTAACAATTTTTAGTATACCCCAAACAGGGATATTATAAAACAGACTATTTGAGTTATTGTTCAAAATATTTTACATTAACCTTTGGTAAGAAAGCAGATAGCATTTGTGTAAAATCTCACTCCAATTTATTGGTAAGTAACTATAGTATTCAAAGAAAATTTTAAGGCAAAGAATTAAAGGTACATTAATTCAATTCACTTATGTCATTTTTTAAATCACAAAACATCATGCATTATTTCATGATTTAAAAAGAAACCCAAATAATCTCAAAATTACTGAAATATTAGTAAGTCTCTTCACTCTCAGAATGGCCTCTACTATGAATGATCTGTAGAGCTAACTAACTAGTTAAGTATAAAAATCAAACCCTGGATTTTACTTGGGTATAGAAACCACCAAGTAATACCATACCATATTTCACTGATCCTATATATTTGGTTTGCTTTCAATCTTCTCCTATCTCTGAATCTCATGATGTTTCTATACATCCTTCATCCATTCTTCCTATTGAAACATATTTTTGTTGTGTATATGTGCACAAATATTTATGCGATACATGCATAACACACATTTTCTATTTTTGATGGAAAGAGTTTGTGGTTATGAACTAAGCAGCAATGATGCACACACTTTAAAATCAGAGAGGAAAGCAATATATGTATATATGTGTATATATATACATATATATCTATCTTACATATATTTAGACATATCTATACATAGATCTACATCTTTCCTCTCAAATACAAGGAGATCAATCTATATCTATGTCTGTATCTATAGTTCTAAAAATTTGCCCTTCATCATTGGGCTAGAAGAAGACGAAGAAAATATAATCAAGATTGGGCTTTTGGTTGTTTCTCTCTTAGGCGGAAGTTAAAACCTTGAACTGACTTTAAAGATCAAGTCATGAACACACATGTTCTATGGTGTGCCCTAAGTCTTAATTCAGTGTGCCTCATGAATATGGCAAAGTCCTAAGCTATACTACTAAAAGAGACCAATGAGACGTGCTGATTTTAGATTCAGTGAAGCCCAATTTCTCAGGATGACACACACAGGGCTCTGCTTCTCTAATCTATACAGGACAAGAACTAGCCTGCAGTGGGTAGCCCAGCCCGTCCTTTGGGCATGTGTCTGTGGCTAACAACCTTGCTAGTTAATATAACCATGGCTTATATAAGTTATGGTGGGAAAAACCCTATGGTAACATGCATTTTTACCAGTTAGTAAGAAATCCTTTAATAGAAACAGAACATAATGAAATTGACATGAGAACATGTCATATTGCTATTTTTCCTATTGTAGGAGGGGAAAAAAAAGATTTTATAACTCCGCTTGCTCCCTTCTCAAATTTGGATAAACTACTTCAATTTAAATAAGTGTTTCCATTTGTTTGTGGCTTTGGTTTTGATTTCCTGATTTGGAATATACATTCAGTTGTATTCCTACCCAGAAAGAAGAGACCTTGTCTATTAAATGTGAGCCTTGTCTAAGAAACACCGAGAAGGCAGGCAAGAAATAGTATGTACTTTTCTGCATGGATGTTAAAACAATATCACTAATATCATTTTGGATAGAACTCTCACTCCCGCTGTTTGGAAAGCAAATGAGCTAATGCTATAATTTCTCTTCTTGATAAGATTCATCAGTGGTTGATTCCCAAAACTGCATGGTAAGTACATGCATAAACGTAATCAACCAAATCATTAGCATTTATTAAAGAAGACAGTTTCAAACTGATGGGCAGCATGGTGGAAAGATATAAATCCCTTCCTCTCTAAACCCTCTTGGAACATATACACAAAATGTGTTTTACAGTACAATTAAATGTATTTTTGCTCTTTCTATAAAAGAGGGGTCAATACATATGCCCCCTTCCCCACACACTATGGTAAAAATACCATTTTTTGAGGCTATTAAATTGAGTTTCAGATTTATATGAAATAGCAAGTGTGTTAAAAAAAAAGATGCATTGATGTCTTAGCTTGACATTGTTTTAAAGTAATATATCAGACTCTAACCTTTGCTTGGATTTTGATATAAAGTTGATAGTTATGCTTCATCATAATGTGGTATCCTTAAGGCCCCTCAGGAAAAGAATTCTATTTAAATGTCATTTATCCTTGATTGCTTTGGGTCAAGGCAACTTTATGGTAGTTACCGTGCTTCCATCTTTTTCGTATTAAATAAATATAAAAGTAAAATTTTGCCACTTAGTGGTATATTTTTGTTTTTCAGTATTGTTGTGTTTAGCATTAAATTATCTAATACTTTATTTCCCTTAAAAATGATGAGGTTGTGAAATGCAAGCTTGTAATTCTCAAAAAGTCATGACTTGCATTTTACTCAGATTCTAAAATCCAGCTACTATTAAGAATATCTAATACCTACTTTAGAATATACTACATTGTAGTATATTAATATAAATCATACTAATATACATGTTTTTGGCAAGGTTCTTATAAATATTTTTACAAACTTGTGAAAGCTTATGAAATGTTATCCTTCAGTCTAAATATTTACCAGTGCATGTTTTCCAAGAAAAATCCAGCACCTTTCATGAAACATTCTCCCATCTCACCACACACAATTAAAGCTTACCTCAACTTCAAGCAAGAGTTAAGTCAGTTACTTATAGTAGTTACTAAAATTTCACAATTCTTTATGATATACCATAAAGGAAGTCTTTAGAGTAGACCTAGTCTACATTTCATCATTTACACTGTTTAAGTTTAAACAAATAGGCTTAAAAAGGAAAGCCATTGTTAAGATGACTGTCACAAGTTTGTTACAAAACTGATCTTCTAATACATTTTACTGCTTCCTAC